>NW_019402187.1:109476-135956 GCF_000591075.1 Eurytemora carolleeae
TGTTTTCAGGATATCATCTCTGTTTTCAGGATATCATCTATGTTTTCAGCATATCATCTCTGTTTTCAGGATATCATCTATGTTTTCAGGATATCATCTCTAGAATTGGCCGAAGTGGGAGTAAGGGTTAACAGTGTTAACCCAGGGGTGGTATATACTGAGATTTTTGACAACTTAGGTAATTTTTTATTCCAGTTTATATAGTATGTTAACAGAGCTGAAAACTTTAGAATGGGATATCCTTAATCCTGATTTGTTAATTAATCCAGAGATTAATAACATGAGGAGAACAAGCAATATTTAATCTAGAGATTAAGAAAAAGATGAGATCAAGCTTTGATCTCGGTATTCACCATTCAAAAGTTTTCAGCTTTGATAGACTCTAAAAAAACTCACTTGCTTATAGCAAGCCAAATCATAATTTTAACCCTAATTTTACAGGCATGAGTGCCACTGAGATGGAAGAATTTTTGAAGAAAGGTTGCGACATGCATCCAATGGGACGTCTTGGGACCATTGAAGAGGTAAGTTCTATAACTGTAAAAAACAGTTTTGAATTATTTTAAAATTCTTTTTATGTATAAGCAATAAGATGTTGAGTGTATACTCGTTTCTTTGTTTCTTTATACAGTATATAAATCTATATATATTGTTCAAAGAATTGTAGCTACTGAGGATCGTCATGATAGACGTGAAACATTATGTTTAGTATAATCACTGTTTTATCTCCTAGGTTGCAAACGCAATAATCTTCCTGGCTTCAAGTCTATCCTCATTTACCACAGGTATTTAATGCATTCACGCTTAAAGACATTGTTCAATTTTTTAGTTGAATTGACGTAACAAAGTTTTATATTAAATTTTGCCATTTTAAAATGATTTGGCAAAGAATCAAATATGCAAATGTTAACAAACGGAAGGGACCTGGACTTATAGGAAGTTTCCAAAAAAAGGAATTTTTCTGCTCATATTATTTGTAATTTCGATGTAAAATGTAAAAAAGACCGTTTTTTTGTCAATGTTGACACCTTCTGTTCACTTTTCCTCTGGCCGGATCAAAGTATACATACCCTTAAATGTATAATTCCAAGGGGGAGGAGGGGGGGCAAGGGGTGAAATATTTCAATGATTCTTCACCCACTTAACCGCCCCTGAGTTTTAAAGGGACTGTTCAAATTTTCCAAGATACTCAACAAATACTAAAATTTTTCTTTCCAGTTTCCATAGCTCCGCTTTTTATAGGATAAGTCAATTTCCTGCTCAGGCCCAAGGGGTGAGCGGGAGCCATTGCCCCAAGGCTCACCCTCTGTATTTGCCCCAGGTGGTACTTTGTGTCAGTCTGTGACCCAGAATTTGAAAAATAGAATCCTCTTTTCAATTAAAATCCCATAAATTCCAAACCATTGTTAGAATAAAATGGTTACAATTATTTTTGCAATGGTAGGGCCTTGGATTTTAGATCACTAACTCACGTATACATTTCTGTAGCCATACACATATAAACTAAAAAAATTCAATGGGCTTGTTTTGAGCTTAAATTTTAAAGGAGTAATTAGCAAAGCACTGCTGGACTTTTCTTTGGTTTGAGGTGAGACGAATTACCAAAATTCTCGAACAATTTTTTACCTTACATATAAAAAAAATGGTCGAAATTTTAAATTAATGTATATATTCTAGGCCAGCTGCTGTATGTTGATGGAGGTTTTCACAATACCACCAGCACCAAGTCCTGGCATTTCTAATCTGGAACCTTAAATGGACTGTAGATGTAAACTTATAAGTTATAAATGCTATTTGCAGCTTAAAAGTTTAGTACGATCGTGGGTCGTTTTTAAAAACAATCGCTTTTTCCTGAAAACGAAAAGATCGTTTTTGAAAACGATTGAAAACAAACAAAAAATGATCGTTTAACGATCGTTTTCAAAAACGATTAGAAACTCTATTTACAGCGGTATACCCTTTTAACATTTGTCTAAACTATAGTTTGATTAATTATAAGGTTGAAATTGAAAGAAATATACTTATTATTAGTTGGATATCTATTATTTGCAACTGCATGTGGTTTGCTGAAAATAGTGACTTTTGGATTTGTGCTGCAGTGACGCGATCCGAAAGTTGACAGAATAAAACACTTTTCTTGAGATAACTATCTTACATATCTATAAAAGATAACTTATTTTTACGAAGGGAGATTTATAATTTAATTAAGTTACCGCTGTGAATTAGACATGGCTGCACTACAGTTCTATAAAAACAAGAGCAGCAAACGTGCAGTACATTTTTAATCATTTTAAGCATAATTATTGTTTCATGTTTCATTTATTTTCTAAGCTCATAACATTATATTTAAAATGAATTTTATGATTGTAATAAAAAATCTAGATATCTACATTTTATATTGTAAAAAAAAACGTGGATTTATGTTTATTTTTGAATATATGATGATTAATCCAATTAATTTATTTACTTTTTATAAAAAAAATTATAACAAGGCCTATTACTAACACTGTAAGTTAGAAATGGGCACAAATTGAAAGACTGGGTTTTTGGGATCCCAGCCCTTATCCAGAGTNCAATTAATTTATTTACTTTTTATAAAAAAAATTATAACAAGGCCTATTACTAACACTGTAAGTTAGAAATGGGCACAAATTGAAAGACTGGGTTTTGGGATCCCAGCCCTTATCCAGAGTAAAAGTCGAGTAAAAACTATAAATAGCATTTTATTAAACATGACGAGGACAACAATTCCCGATTTTAATTTTTTTTAAATCAAAATTATAAGAGGAGTTCTTTTTATATGTAATCTCTTGACCGTTTTCAAGAAAATGTCAGGTTTTCCATTTTCAAACATATCCTGAATTTGAAGCATTGTCACGTTTTCGAGTCAAAACCTACTTTCCCGTTTTTGAGATTCACAATTCAAAACAAAACTCACTTTCATAACTTACAAAATAAATCACTGAATACAAAAATTAACATATGAAGACTAAATTAACTGCTGAATTATTTCTTAAATCTAAGTTTCCATATTTTATCTGTTATATTAGAGAATATCGATTATTTATTTTCAAACATTTCAAACAAACAGTTTCCCGCATTTCTAGTTAAATCTATATCGTGAGAACAAATGAAATTAATTTTTTGATTTCTAAATGCTGTATTTGTTTTTTAATTATAAAAGAACATTTTTTTATTTGCTATTTTTTATATTTTACCTTATCAGAATTCTTGATTTGTTATAAAAGTGTGTATAAATGCTTGAAAATTGACATTGATATGACTTCCGGTAATTGTCTCAAAACTAGGGTTTCCAATCGGAATTCCGTTGCGCGCAATGGTTGCTTCCTCTTGTGCTATTTTATTGCGAGGAATTGCGAAAAAGGAAGCAATTAAATATTCGCAGAATTGTGTGGAATTGCGTGGTATTGCGCAGAATTGCTTGCATCGAAATTGCTTTTCTATCTAAAAATCAATAATTTTAACTGACTTACAAATTTATGCAGCAGATATAAGAATGAACTTAAATATCTATGTTGATTTTAAAATAATCAAGGCCCAAGGGTCACTTAAGTTTCAACAGTTTTCAAATTTTAAAGTTTCTTGTGGTTAAGCTACTAATTAACAATTTAATATGATACATTTTTCATTTGTTCACATTGGATAAACATTCAAATGGAAACTTTTCTTGGTTAAAATTGTAAGGTTTGTTTAATCAAAATTAGATATTTTGTTACAACGAGAACCAGAAAACTATGGTACAGAAAGACAACATCACAGTGTATTTGATGTAGTTACAAGTCAAACAAAATTAATTATTAAATTATTAAATCCCTTATCCAATTACATGGGTCTGCTTGAGTCTAAACTGTCGTCTTCCTTTTCCGGAGTTTTCTGGGTATCATGCTGCAAATGAATATTATAAAACTAAAGATTAAGTTTAAATTCAATTTTCTTAGCATTTGAGACTGAAATGTCAGTAAAGTTCAGTTTATTGTATGCCACTACCATGGTTTTAATTTGATTTTTTTTTTTTTAAAAGGAATTGCGCAATAATTAATTCCATTTATTTGTCATATAAGGTTTAAATTAAATTTTATTAGAAAATTGAAGCACAAACGCAAGAACTTTGGGCGGAATTGCGCGCAATTTCGTTGCGTTTATTTGCCAGCAATTATTACGGAATTGCGTGCAATTAAATTCACTTACACGCAAGGGCTCGCAATTGCTACAGAAAACCATGATATATTCCGAAACGCGACATGTCGAGCTGAAGCATAGTTTTAGAGTGATCCCAAATTGAGCGCCAATTCGAAGTTCGAGCCCTGTATATATATGTTATTCGAGTATTATGTCATTGTCACTGTGCGTTTTTTGGTATTGTAAATTCTTGGAAATAATCCAACAATGGGATGCTCTGTATAAATTCAATATATGATGGGACTCAAGTCATATGGGACGCTTATACTGTATTAAACGTGTTCTAAACTTTATTGTAAATTTAAAGAAATGAAGTTATGAAAATAAAATTATAAAGGATATTTTCATAATTTACCCCATCAACATTTGTTGTTAACTTTTTTATCCGTCTAACTTGAATTAATTCTAAAAAACGAAAATTAATTATAAATTTAGAATTGTTTATTTAAAATGACTGATTTTCATTCTCCACTGAATGATTAAATATCTGTTTTTGGGACTACAGATAACAGACTACAGTTCTTTTAAAGGGTTATCTAAAAAGTTATCCACTGGAATGATAGTTCAATTGATATTTAATTGATACGGCACCCATTGGTTTCCCTAGATCAATTAATCATCAAGAATTTTCGTGAACACTGTGCGGCAATTCCGCACCCAGATCTGTTCTGATGACGAAATATTTTTTTTTGAAGTAAAGCTAATTTTTTAATTTTATTGCCTCTAAATGTTTTATCGAAGCTGTTAATAAACGATTTCAAACGGACATAGAAACGGTGACATCAAAATTATATAAACATGCTATACTTCAATTTTTTAAACATCCAAAGAAATTTAAATATACTATTTTTTATCAAATATGAGTGTTACGTTTGCACCATAATTTATGAACAATTTTCCCTTTTATTTTTTATTAAATTTGGTAATTTCCTTTGTACGATTTTTGTACCCTTCTCAATTTTCTTGACATTAATGCTGTCATATATTACAGAAAACATGATTTTCAAGACAGCTCAAGCTAACTTCTTTCTACTTGCAGTACACGTCCTACTATTTGCAGTACACTGCGTGAACGCAACAGAACTGCAAATCCCTCAAAAGTTCAGTGAATCCGTTCACACTAACAACTGGGCGGTATTAGTCGATACGTCCAGGTTCTGGTTCAATTATCGACATGTCGCTAACGTACTGTCGGTGTATAGAAGTGTGAAACGCCTTGGTATTCCCGACAGTCAAATTATTCTCATGATCGCGGATGATATGGCGTGTAATCCACGAAATCCTCGTCCCGCTACTGTCTTCAACAATGCCAATCAAAACATTGAAGTTTACGGAAATGACGTGGAAGTAGACTATCGCGGGTATGAAGTGACGGTGGAGAATTTCGTCCGTCTTTTGACCGGAAGATTGCCTGAGAACACACCAAGATCAAAACGTCTGCTAACCGACGAAGGATCTAACATACTAGTTTATATGACCGGTCACGGTGGTGATGGATTTCTAAAATTCCAAGATTCTGAAGAAATCACAAATATCGAGTTGGCTGACGCTTTCCAGCAGATGTGGACGAAACGGCGGTATAACGAAATATTCTTTATGATTGATACCTGTCAGGCCGCCTCTATGTTTTTAAAGTTTTACAGTCCTGGAATATTATCTGTAGCAAGCAGTCTAGTGGGAGAGGATTCTTTATCTCATCATGTAGATCCTAGCATAGGTCAGGAGATCATATTATTCATTTTAACAACTTATTTTTCATTTAAAGTGTCTTTAAACTATATTTTAAAATGATCTTCCATTAATGGATTTACAACGATAATCTTAAAAGTTTTGTCTGGTTAAAGTGACAGTTAGCGTTATTTCAAGTGACATCCCATGCAGATGGCATTGTCCAATTTACAACGGTACCCTTGTTTTTTTGGCGAGTTTCTCCATTGCTTTTAAAGGCAAGATTTGCGCTGATCATTTTCGCAGAAAATCCATAAATAAAAATCAGCAGTCCATAGAAACCAAAACGTTAATAACTAAATTCATAAATAAAAATCAGCAGTCCATAGAAACCAAAACGTTAATAACTAAATTCATAAATAAAAATCAGCAGTCCATAGAAACCAAAACGTTAATAACTAAATTCATAAATAAAAATCAGCAGTCCATAGAAACCAAAACGTTAATAACTAAATTCATACGTTATCAGACAGAGCTTTTAAGGGTACCATTGTCAATCCGGCATTGCCAGTTTTACATGAAACGTCGTTCTAAATCACGCTTGTGGTCCCTTTAAGGATGAATTATTATATAAAAGTCATGTTTTTCACTTTGAGATCTGATTAATTACAATGTTGGGGTTTACAAATGTGACTTGCACATTTCTACTGCAGGAAAACAATGTAGGAATTAGATAAAGGTTTAAAGGGTAACGTGGTGAACTATATTTATATGAAGGTCACGTGAAATTACTACGTTTGTCCCTTTAAGGAATTTTACAATTAAGTATTGTTCTCCTTTTCAAAATTAGTTATTTATTTTATTCTGATTGATTGAATGAACTATACGATCTTTCTGTTTTAGGAGTTTATATCATTGATCGATATACTTACTACGCGCTTGAGTTTCTTGAGCGCGTTCAACCCAACTCTCAGCGCACTATGGGGGAGTTTATGGAGGTGTGCCCGAAGCGCGTATGTATCTCTACAGTTGGCCGCCGAACCGACCTGTTCGGCCGAGATCCGTACAAGGTCCGAATCACGGATTTTTTCGGATCGGTCAGACCAGTGGATTTATCAAATAATCCAGCCAATATGAATGCATCTTTAGAATTACCCGAGGAAGCGACGAAGAAATCCGCAAAAAGTGACAAATTCTATTTCGACGATTTGTTCCCAGTGGACAGCCTGGTAAAACAGAAGTGATTCTGTATTCTTCAATAAGCTTAGATGCAGTTAGAGTTAATGTTGTTCATTCAGAAGAGAAATCAATTAATCAACAATTTGGTTTGACATTCTTATTTAAAAAGAAGTGCATTTATTGATAATTTTTATTATTATTATCAAAATTCTCAAATCTTAAGGCTTTTTATTATGAGGATNACTTTATATGATCTCCTTAACTAATAAAAATTCAAATTTGCTTGTTCTAATTTTTAAATGGGACTGCCATTGTAATTAAAGTGACTCTAGATTTAAATTTAAACTCACAACTGTACTCTTTTAACATGAATCCACACAGTTATGAGGAAGATATTGTCGTTTTTCTAGTTAAAAAGTGTTTTATTCGAACCATTTCCTCCTATGTTTCTCAAGAAAGAAACCCGAAACTCGCTAGAGAAACCGCGATAAAAATAATCATACAAAAATGTAAAAGGTTCCGTTTTGTAACGAACGCTCTCATCTGCAAATGTAGGGTCACCTGTAATTACGTCTAGAGTCCCATTATGTCTTATTATTGTTATTTTATTGTATTGTATTTCAGATTTGTTTAATGATGAGCCGGGATGGGTGTATATGATCAAATTATTGCATTCATCACAATTATATTCTCCTTCGCGGTTGTTATTCTTCTGATCGCCTTCAGTTGGTGGTTTATATACAAGGTAGGAGATGCTTATAGGATCCGGGTCCTTTGGATCCGCAATATCTTGGCTTCCGGGATCCAAAATCAACCAAAAACTGCAAAAAAAGAAAGTATCAAAAATTTGAAAATTCCTATTCTGTCAAAAAAATCAGTAAATCTCAAATGACTTGGATCCGGATCCATTTTTTCAAGTGCGGATTCAGGATCCGGATCCGCATCAAAATTAAATGGATCCTAAGCATTGCTTCAACTAATTATTTCCCCCAAAGTCTCTCTTCCTCTTAACTAAAAAATTATTTTCCTAAAAAAATGATAGGAAGTTCTGCGCGAAGCACCATTTTAAAATCAATTTAGATTATTTGTGAAAATAATTTTTTTTTGATTAAGTATTAAAAGATTCTATTTTAAATTTTTGTGGAAAATATGAATATTTATATATATATATTTCAGTTTTTAACTTCACATTTTTTAATAAAAAAAAAATTATACTGAACAAAATGTTTCATGTCTATCATGACGATCCTCAGTAGTTACCATATATATATATATATATATATATATATACATACATATACCCTTTAATATAATTTTAAATCAAGGTTTTAAGTACATTTTCTTCATAGTTTGTGGAGCTGTCAGAGCACAATTATTGTTTTTGTAATTTTTGAATTCGTCGAAATAAAATATGTATTATATTATATTTCGACGAATTCAAAATATGTAAAATATGTAGGGTTTATTTACAAGGTTTAAATCTGGTTTATCTGGATCATGTTTCAATTTTTAGTTCGAATTAGAGACAATCAAGGGTTGCTAATTAAAGTATTATCAAATATTTCAAGGGACTGTAAGCGTATTTTAAAGTAACCCTCCATTCAACGATAGCAAGGCTTGATTCACAACGGTCTCCTTGAAACATTAATCTGGAAGATATAAAAAAACAAAAACATGCATATTTGATCATTCAAAGCTTTTAATGTACCTTTGTAAATCGGGCATTGTCATCTTTGCATGGAAGGTCTCTTATTATTACGCTAACAGTCCCTTTAATTCTAAGACGCAATATTTCAAATACATATTTATTTTAGGTTTTCTTGTCTCGGTTTGAATTTATCAACGAAATATTCTTCCCTGAAGCAGAGAAGGAAGGAGGGGAGAAGAGAAGAACTGGGGCAAGGAAGAAAATAAGAAAAGAATAAGGTACGACAGGGGTAAATATTTTCTTTAATAAATCGCCCCCTGCCCAAAAAACCTTTCTTCGCGAAGAGAATACAATGTTGTCCAAAAGGAATGAGATTTCAAAGACGACTGTACGGAATATATACTGTCTGTTTCCTTACATACATGATTCCCTTCAACTTCAAAATTTGTCTTTTTTGTCCAATGCTCAATCATCTTACAGTAAAGACCGAGGACTTAATTATGCCATGGGATTGTCATATTTGAAGAGTTTCTTGTCGTCTTCTCAGTCTCATTCTTTGTGGGTAACCCTGTAAATGTAATGTTATGAGATCAATATAAGGGAGTAAAAAAGTTTTGATATAAAAACCAATTTTTGTTAAATACTGATGTTTTCTTTAAATAAGTGAAAGTGAGTTTTGTGGCTTAAAAAACCCGAATTTGGTTAAATGGGTCCTTTTCTAAAATACGACCCTGTTCAAGATGAGTGAGCCTGGTAAGCCAGGTGTTCCTGTGGAGCCTATCGCTCAAGGGAACTATGATAGAGCTTGGAACGATCCACCACTCTTTAGGTAAATGAAACTTCAATAGCACCAACATTTAAAGGGTTTGTATTATAAAAATAATGTATGTACTTAATTTCTTTATCTTAATTTTTTTAAGTCAACTTTTCAGGGAAAATAAATATTTTTTTTACTGCCGCATTTTATTTGTTGATCAAAAAAAAAAGTAAAGAAAGCTTCAATAAATATTTTCTTAAGGCTTTAAAATCCTCTACTCTTTAAGTGGGAATATTAACACTTTATGCTGTAAAGAATTTTTTATTATTTTATTTATTTTCAATTTTAATGGAAAATAAATATTTTTTTTACTGCCGCATTTTATTTGTTGATCAAAAAAAAAAGTAAAGAAAGCTTCAATAAATATTTTCTTAAGGCTTTAAAATCCTTTACTCTTTAAGTGGGAATATTAAAACTTAATGCTGTAAAGAATTTTTTATTATTTTATTTATTTTCAATTTTAATTTTGTTTAGTTACAATCGATACAACCCCCTTGAAGTTTACTTACAGTCCCATTAAGTTTTTTTTTAAGTAAACTTTTTAGCAAAAAGAAATAGTTTTTTTTACCGCCACATTTTTTTTAACAGTATAATAATCGAAATGTATAAATACTTTGCAAAAGGCATATTAAAAAGATTAGATTCGAGAATGACGAGTAAAAATAGATTCAAGGAAATATAAATATTTTTTTTCAAAATCCTCTATTTTTTGAGCGGTAGTACGTATTAACACCATTGTCACTTTAATAAGTCGTAAAAAAAATTTTGTTTTATTTTTACTTTTTAGTTATAACGAGAGTTCTATCCAGCAGCAACATCCTCCTGGAGCTAAACTGAATAAACGAGTTGGATTCCCTAGTGCAGCCCCGCCTACTCTGCCTGGGACCGGCCCGCCCCCTCGACTTCATGATGCAGGTGCCCGCCCACCAGCAGATTCAATGTTACCGCCTCCTCCTGCGTTAAGCGTTCCTCCGAGTACCCCTGGAGTGCCTCCGACATGTTCGCCTCCGACACCCCATTTAACCAAGTGAGAAATTTTTGGTTATAGGCTCCAATGTGTTCAAAGAATGGAAAACATTTTTGTAGGCAGTTGTCTGAAAGAGTTATGCGCGTTTCCCGCGTTGAATACAAGGACGAGATTAGTATTATTTTAGGGTTAGGCAAGGTTAAGACACTTTCTGGGCCGTGCGCTGCGGCTAGGACAGACATGGGGGCCGAGCGCCGCGGATTAAACAGGCTCTCTCTGTCATTTAATTCAACACGGCAAGCGCGCGTAACTCCTTTAGGCTTCTGCCTTCTGCCTATCTAATTGGTTGAGTAAAGATAACCTTAAAAAAATGGACTTATTAAAACTTCACATTTTCACAGACATATTTCATTATTTGCAGAGAACTCGAATTTTTCATTTAAATCAATCTTCTTGTTTTTCAGTGAGCAATTAAACTCTGAATTACCGTTGGAGCGCGACGAGGTTTGTGATATACTAAGGTAAAATTTATATTTTAGGAATTGCAATTTTTCTCTAAAATAGGAACAGTCCGAAACATCCGGTATATTTTTGCTTAAAAATACTAATGCCCAAATACATTAAAGCATTCTTAAATAATTAGAATTCAGGAAGATACTTTTGTGTTAGCATTTAATATATCTTTTTTTCCCTTTAGAAGCTTGGCTAATGAATACTGTGGGGCTAAATCTGGTGATATTCTTAAGGAAATTAACCTTAAAATATAGATATACTAGCCTGAGAATCCAGCGTTGCCCATGATACTCATTGCCTGCGTTCGATTTTAGCTATTTTTTATGGACCTACTTAATTTTTAATCTCGAAACCAAGATTAGAACATGGCCGTGGGTCTCCCGAATTCCTCAATGAAAATTTGAGGCAAATCGGTCAAGGGGTTCCTGAGTTAGGAAAAGAAGAGAATAAAACAGAATTAAATCATTGTGATCGTGAAAAGTTGTAGGATTTAAGAAAAAAAAGGATAGCCGAATTAGATCTTCAAGATCAGGGATTTAAGTTTGGATTATTGAATTGTAGAACTTCGAGATTAAGGTTTGGATCGTAGAGATTGGATTTATTGCAGAAGTCCTGGTCTACTGATAACTTTAACCCAAGGTAAGTAAATTTTTTTTATTTTAAACGTTTTTTTTAATTAAATTTTATTTGTTAGAGTTGGTTTGATTCTGAGTAATTTTGTCCAATCTCTGCAAAGGTAATGAAAAATTAGAAAATTATGATTAGATTAAAAAAGAAATTTATAATGAACCTTTAACTTTTTTCCTGTCGCTATTTTGTATGGAGGAATAATTTAACTCCCTTTTCCATCATCCTTGACATTCAGATGGCCATCATGTCCATTCATTTTGATTCACAAGCGATAATTGCCCCCCACCCCCACTTCTCATCTTAATGCCATGGAGCTGTTGTCCCACAAGTAATTTAATTTTCCTTATTAACCCTATCTCTGCTGGGGTACTTGAAAACCAGGATATGTTGGGGGGGGGGTCAAGTTGACCCCCCCCCCTCTAAATCCCATGTTTGATGTCAAAATATGACAAATGATACATCATTGGAAAGCTCTTGTGCTCTACTTTTAGAATCTGCAAAATAATTTGCAAATTTGCAAAAATTGAATTTTTTATCGCAAAATCCAGTTTTATTGTAAAAATGTTTGCAAAAAAATTTGTCCAAAAAATGAAAAATTATACATTTTTAAAAAACGCCCTTGACCATGCCATTTCAAATATGCAAAAATATTTGCAAAATTTTAAATAACCTGATTTTTAATCAAGAAAAACTAAAAATGTGTAAATTTCCTTTGACAGGTCGTTTGCAAAAAAGTTGCAATTTTTTTTCGCAAAACTTGTGCAACCCATTTCCTTATGTCATAGGCTTTCCAAAAAGCTGAATTTTATCAAAATCTGACTAGTGAAAGTGGGTCAAAACAAAGATTTAGTTTGTTACAGGAAAAAGCAGTCATTCAGGCAGTTGCCTAAGGACTCAGGCAGTTAGTATTAAAGCCCGGTTTTAGGCCTAAAGGGAGGGCTTTGGGTATGTAGGAAAAGTCAGAAAATTTCAACAGCCTCAGACCAATCCTTTTTGAGTTATGTAAAAAAAACTACAGGGGGGGTCAAACAGCGGGAATAGGGTTAAATCACTATTTTTTAAGTTTTCATCAATGTTCACCATTATGTTTTGGAAGCGAAAACCATCCTTTCTTACATTTAATTTTTGTCACTTCTTACCTCTGTCTATGTTATTTATTTTTCCGGCCATTTTCTTTACTAGAACCTCCATTTTGTTTTTAGTCGCCATTTTGAGGATGCGGATAAGAGTCTGACAACATTAGGAGCTGATCATTCAGGTAAAATATACTTTATTGGAGAAGGGACTGCTCAGTGCTCACGTGATTTTGACGAAAAAGTGCCCACATTGGACATCTAGATCAAGGGATCAAGGCAGGGGTGAATATTTTTCTGTTTGCCTCCCCCCGGTATAATAATATACATCCCAGGTCAAGGTTAATACAAAAGAAAAAAGGGAGAAGGGAAGGGGAAAAGAAAAATGGGAAGGGTAAAAGGGAAGACGAAGGGAAAAGGGGAAGAGGGAAGGGAAAAGGGGAAGAGGGAAGGGAAAAAAGGGGAAGAGGGAAGGGTAAAAGGGTCAAAAGGGAAGGGAAAAGGGACAAGAGAGAAGGGAAAAGGGGCAAGAGAGAAGGGAAAAGGGGGAAAGTGAAATGGGAAAGGGAAGGGAAATTACCACTTCAATAAAACAGTATCAGAAATGCTTGAATAAAAAACTCAGGGGGTGACCTTGAAGTTTACCTTGTTAGGGCACCAAAACGCTCCAATATACTTTTAAAACTCAAAATTTTCTTCGAAGTATACGCAGATTCAGAAACCTGTTTTTTAAGTTGTGGATTTAGGGAAAAATTCGATTCTGAAAAAGGTTAATACAAAAGTACATATTTCTTGTCTGTGTTCAGGGGAATGTGCAAATTGGATAACTGCTCTTCGTCACATTCTAACTTCTATTCGCGAGCAGACCATATCTCAGGTCAACGTTTTATATACAAGGGCATATGTAATAGAAGAGTTAATAGGTGCCTCTTATAAAATTTTGTTTTCTTAATTAAAATAAAAATCTATTTCTAAAAATCTATTTTTCTTCACGTTCATTATTTATTCATGTTTTGTTTAAAAAATAAAAGGGACTCGATTCTAAAAACAATGGTACGTGTACATTAACTATTCCAGGTTAGGTTCGGTTAACATAAATTGAAGGGGGAGGGGGGCTGGTGTAAATTTATGAAAAATAACCAAAAATCTCCTCACACAATTCATATTACTACTGATTATATTTGAAAGTTGAAGTTAATGATAGTATTTTCAGGACGTTGTTCCACAACCGGCTGCTACCTTGTTTTTTACGCCTGCTCAACCTATGTAAATGTAAAGTACATTACAGTACATTTCAGTACAGTACAGTTCATGTTCTCATGTTCTTCTCAAATTTGCCATTTCTTATCGTAATGCATTGTACAATGTACTACATACCAAGCGTTCTGAAGATTACTTATGTACTGTCAAACTTTTTGTATGTACACGACACGAATACTGTAATATAGAAAAAGATTACTTTAATTCGGTTCATGGCAATATAGTTTCTTGAACAATTTAAAGCACAGTAACTTTTACAATATGTAATACGATTTTAATTCATCTTAAATTATTCATTTCAAGATTTTCCTTTTTACGTTAAAATCTAATTTTTTTCTCTTCTCCATTTGTGATCTTAAACTTAAATCATAAAAAATTACTAGAAGAAACTAATATTTTTAGTATTTTATAAGGATAAATATTTTCAGAAGATAATGTTAAGCATACCATGCTGCTTCATGGATCTCATCTACATCTTAGGTTGGATACAACAATTTCAGTATATTTTGCAGTTCATAGTTTACATTTTGTTTTAAAAATGGATCCTGAGCTAGCTCATTGATATTTCTTCAAGTTTTAAGTTAGTTTCCATTCAAAGAGGGGCATGCCTGATTCACATTCCAGAATTTAAGTTATAAAAATGTTTTTTTTCATTGTTTCTAAAGCAGAAATTGTCAATTAATAGAAAACCACAATAATACATTTGAAATTACGTTTGAAATCCCTCTTCTAATAAAAATGTATTTTTTACGCTGTTTTTAATGTCCATTAAAAGATGTTCAATTTTTCAACACTTTAGATTTGGGTTTTAGCGAGCCACAAAGAATGTTTATTTAGCATTGATCTAATATTTACAAAATGTTTATCCATTCAGAGTGTGCTTTGCTTTTGGTGATGGTGTTGGGTATCTATATAAGATCCACGACAAACCCCCACCCTACGATAGTATTCTGGCCTTCGGAGGACAAGTATAAAACCAACGATGGCAAATCCTTAAAATTTGACGACATTGACGATAAACCGACAGTAGATCTATCGGTGATCGTTCCTGCTTACAATGAGGAGGATCGTCTACCAGCCATGCTGGACGAGTGCTTGGAATATCTTGAAGGACGAAAAACCAGTTATGAGGTTATTGTCGTGGACGATGGTTCTAAGGATAAGACCTCTGATATTGGGCTCAAATATACCAAACAATACGGAAGTAGTAAGGTAAGAAAAAAAAAGTTTTGAAAAGTAATTAGAAATCGAGAAAAGGATGTGTCGACATAATTTTAAGTGATTTTTGATGTAAAGCGTTACATGCCAGAGCCCAGATTCACAAACATGCCAGGGTTCAGATTCATAATTGTACCTTGCATCCTGATGGATTTTTTTGAAAATCGTAGGAAAAAGAACCGCATTTCGAGTACATTTTGAAGGTTAAAACGGAATTTTAGAGTAACATTTTATACGACGACCCCCCAATGGGCACTGTACACTTACTGTTAACACTGTTTAGTACAAAATATCGTTTAGTAGGTGAAAAAGCTATTAATAACTTTGGAAATGGGNGACTTCTTGGAGTACTTCTTAATACAATACAACGATTTTTAGTAGGCTAAACCTGTAGACACTCATTTATAAAATTACGTTTACAGACCCTTGAAAATAGAAAAGATAGAAAATTCAACAAAATGGATGATACGAAATTTCTAAATAAATTTTTACCTCCCAAAATTGGCTGAAGAAGTTTTTAAAACATGGCTGTTCTGATTCTTGGATTATTTTTTACCAACCTTGACCAACCTTGAATTTTTTATTTTCTGGTTGATTGATTGATTTAAGGAAATTATAAGATTGGATTGCTCGATTGATTGAATGATTTTAAAACATGGCTGTTCTGATTCTTGGATTATTTTTTACCAATATGACCAACCTTGAATTTTTTATTTTCTGCTTGATTGATTGATTTAAGGAAATTATAAGATTGGATTGCTCGAATGATTGATTGATTTTAAAGGTTCGTGTTATGACCCTTACTAGGAATAGAGGGAAAGGTGGAGCAGTAAGGATGGGAATGTTAAGAGCAAGGTAAAATGTTCAGTCAAAATGTGCAAACAAGTTTTTAGAAATAAAGTCTATGAACCAGGGGTGTATATTTTTTAGAATTACCCCCCATCTAATGATTTTTGATGATTTGAGGGAAATAATTTAAAAATGAGACATAACAAGTCAAGTTTTTTCATTGTTTTTAAAACTTTTTACCCAAAAAATTCTTTTATTTTCCACTCAAAATTATTTTACTTATCATTTTTACTTTTGAGAGTTCTTTTGCCCTAGGCTTCGTACTTAATGAATATTTATATTTATGATTTAAGAACATTGCTCCTCATCTTAAAAATTTGGATATTTGAGTATTCTGAAATAGGTGAACATTCCCTTTAATAGCGAAACTACCTTCATAATGGCCATCACATGATGCGTTATTATTTTATTGTTTGATGATGTTATATTTTTCATAAATAATTTATTCTCATCATTATATTTTGGATTCCAGGCCGCAAGCTGCTTGTAGATGCACTACACCCTGTGGGCGGTCTGGGGGTTCCATGTCGGGTTCCCTTTAAGAAATTTATTATTATTATCTTTCCAATAAAACAAGACGTTTGTATACATGTTCCTTATAGCCGGCCAAACTGCTAGACCGAATGGGCTGACATTTTTTTGTGGACACTCATGGGTAGCCTTGCCTTTCTAAATTTTTTTTATTTCTGAGTAGACCCTTTTATTGTAGAGGAGCTCAGTTACTGTTTGCTGATGCTGATGGAGCCACAACATTCTCAGAACTATCTAAGGTAATGCCGTACAAGATGTTGTGGATAATTTAGGGATACCCTACATTTTCTGTAAAATCTCCCCCCTCCCTTTTCTAGAGGAAAAATCATTTTTTGAAGTAAAAAGTTCGTTTTTTTCTCCAACAAATTTGAAAATCGTCGAAATGTGTGGGTGGGGTAGGGGCTTGTGTTCAACAAGCAGACCTTCATATGACTCATTAGAACACTCATAGCAATGTTTTAAAGAAAAGTATAAACGGGCAACAGGGTATAAGAATGAAATCTAGAAATTTTCGAAGATTTTTTATTTAATAGTGTTGATGACGATCCAAACATTTTGGTCTTGGTTGACACTTGACCTCTTCAGATTGTTGAGATCTTTTTCTGTCTTGCAGATTTTTTCTTGTTTAGCTTGAAGCTGAGTTGGATAAACTCGGAGGAAAGCATGGTATAGTGTGTGGGTCTAGGGCTCACATGCAGGATGAAAGCATAGCTTCGAGAACATTCTTCAGGTAGTTTATTTAAATTCAGGACATAAACAGGATAAAATCACGGGGGAATACATTTTGTAATAAGCGTCCAACAATTTGTTGTACCCTTTACAAGAAGTGAAAAATTTTTAAATAATGATTTTTTTTTTGGGGGGGGGGGACAAATGGGCAAATGGGACAGTTACATGATAAGAATTTTTTTCCGGTTTAAATTCAGATAACAAACCAAATTTCTCAGTTAAAAAAAAGTTTCTAAGAAATGAAGGCAGTCCTTATCTATCCTTTTTAATAAAATTTTAAGTAAAATTAAAAATCTGTAAGATGTTTTTCCTAGAAATTTGGGAATTCCCCAGTTTTTTTTTATTTCCTGAACCTTGTTGATACGAATATTATTCTGTTTACATTTTTTTTTTCAGATATATTAAACTTCAAGATAATAAACAACAAATTTCTTAGCTTTGTTAACTTAACTTTGTTAGTTTCAATTAAAGATTTGAAAAAAAATTTTGTTTGGAATTTGTTTTCTTGACATTCTAAAATTGGTCGTTTTTCTGATTTTAATTTTTGATAATATTTGATGAATATCAAATTTTGAAATTTTAGAACAGTGTTGATGTATGGATTCCATTTTTGTGTCTGGATCTTTGCCGTGAAAAGCATCAGGGACACACAGTGTGGATTTAAGGTAAGTTTTTTTATTCTTTCAAATTAAACTTTTTCTTAATTAAAAGGTATTGTCCATAAAGGAGATTCATGCCTTATTAACAATTGTACTCTTTAAATAGTTAACTAAGCAAAGGTTATCACTGACTGTCTGTAAATTGATTATTTTCATTGCAATGGTGGTTTCTTTTCTCGTCAAAACTGACTTTTTTGATACGAAATGATCAGAGCTGAGAACTTTAGAATGAAATACCTGTAATCCAGACTGCTTAATCCGAATATCCAATGTGGACAATTTTAATTTCTTGCTTAATCCACTCTTTTTTGATATAGTACAGAAAAATCAAAAACCGTTTTTTAGTGAGACCCTTCCGTTTCTGTATAGTAATCATAAATGGCACGCAAAATTTCAAATTTCCCGGCTTCTGAAACGCGACTCGGATTTGTTTAATTTTATACACTTCAGGATAAAAGTACAAAATTAGGTTGGTTTCGAGATTAAGAAAAAGAGAGGATCAAGCATTGATTTCGACATCCACCATTTTGAAGTTCCCAGCTCTGTGTTAACTATTTTTAGATAAGCAACGTTATCTTCCCCGTTGTTGATCAGATTGAGGGTTCAAGAATACCTTTGTGAATCGGACACTCACCTATTTTTTAAATGGAGGGTCACTTGAAATTACAAGGACAGTGTCTTTAACTTCTTCAAGTTTAGCTGTTGACGAGGGATACAGGGAGAATAGTTTTCAAGTCTCTTCATATTGAAAGATGGGCTTTTGATGTAGAAATGCTCAAGGTAATAATTAGTTTAAAATCAAATTTCAATTTTACCTTCTTTCCCAATCCCATTCCCTAGTCCCCACTCCATCCAGCACCGCCTTTCCATACACTAATGGCGAAGAGGTCACAATTTACTGTTATCGAAGGATGAGACTTCAGAGACGACTGTATGAAGTTCCTTCTGTCGTTTTCCTTATAATTATAATTCCCTGCAACTGCAAACTATTTTCTCTCATTAGATAAGCCATTTAAAGACTACAGCGTCATATTTTAAGAGTTTTATGTAGTCTTTACAGTCTCATCCTTTGTGGGTAACCCTGTATTAAACCCGTTAATGGTCGGGGTCACCAAAAACCTTGGAGGCAAGGGGGAGGGGCTGTCTTAATACTTCAACCTACCTTTTTTTTTGCTAGATAGCAGAAATGTTGAGTATACCTACAAGAGAGGTGGCGGTTAGATGGACTGAGATAGATGGTTCCAAACTCAACCCTATCTTAGCTGCAGTACAGATGTTCAAGTAATAAATGATTTACCCATTTAAATATAAACATAATAATATCCCAATTTTTTTCGAGTTAAGCTCAACTATGTTTTCGAGGTTACGAGTGAATAATAATCATCTTTTCTGTGAATAAAAACCCGTTTTGTTTTTGCCAGAAACTTTTTTTATACATTTTATAGGCTTAAAAGTATTACAGAAAGTACGAAATATACAGCAAAAATAGTTACATTCGTAAGGAATAGTTGCGTTGCTAGTTCTAAAGATTTGGGTATATGTTTTATATTAAATTATTATTTTTATTAAATGAAACTGGAAATTCTATCTTTTGAAACTTTCGGAAACTTTTAAGTGTCTATGATGAGGTATTTTCATGTACCATGTTAATGATTTTTAATGAATTTTTAGGGACATTTTCTTTCTCTGGTGCAAATATGCACTGGGCGCATGGAAACTTAATGTGTCGAGCTTAGAAAACTTCAAGCTAGACTAGAACTTCAAGCTAGAGAACTTCAAGCTAGACTAGAACTTTAAGCTAAAGAACTTCAAGTTAGACTAGAACTTTAAGCTAGAGAACTTCAAACTAAAGAACTTCAAGCTAGAGAACTTCAAGCTAGAGAACTTCAAGCTAGAGAACTTCAAGCTAGAGAACTTCAAGGCTAGAGAACTTCAAGCAAGAGAACTTCAAGCCAGAGATCTTCAAGCTAGAGAACTTCAAGCTAGAGAACTTCAAGCTAGAGAACTTCTAGCCAGAGAACTTCAAGGCTAGAGAACTTCAAGCCACAGAAAATTTCAAGCTAAAGAACTTCAAGGCTAGAGAACTTCAAGCTAGAGAACTTCAAGCTAGAGAACTTCAAGCTAGAGAACTTCAAGCTAGAAAATTTCAAGCTAGAAAACTAAGTTCAAGAACTTAAGTAATAGAACTTCGAGCTAGAGAACTTCAAGCTAGAGAATTTCAAGCTAGAGAATTTCAAGCTAGAGAATTTCAAGCTAGAGAGTTTCAAGCTAGAGAATTTAAAGCTAGAGAATTTCAAGCTGGAGAACTTCAAGCTAGGGCACTTCGAGCTAGGGCACTTCAAGCTAGAGCACTTCAAGCTAGAGAACTTCAAGCTGGAAACTTCAAGCTAGAGAACTTTAAGCTAGAAATCTTTAAAAAAAATAATTTTGTATTATTTCAGGGATTTATTTATTTTTACCTAAAATTATCTTCCCCCACCCCCCCTTCCTCCGCCCAGAAAAAAATTGAATATATTTTTTTGCCTCAGGTCACCCCACAAAACGTCTAATATATTTTGTTTTTCGGTGGGGATCCATCTGTTTGTTTAATGTTTGTGTTTATCCCTGTTAACGTTTTTTTGTGTGTACAAAGTATGTATATTGTTTTTTCATGTACAGACTACAGATATGCCGTCTGTAAATACCAATTTCTGTGATAAACAAATTGAAACCATTTTGAATGGCATCTGAGATAAAGCATTTTCAACAATTCAATTTAAAAAAGATTTTTTTTTGAGTATTTATTTTTGAAAAGAAATAAATAGTTTTGATAAGTTAGTCTGAAACAGTGGCAACAATCTTTAGGAATATGTAGTTTTTATGTTAAAAAAATATTTTTTGCAAATCTTTTCAAACGCACTGTTTTCATTAACTTCAATTTTTTCAGATTAGATTAACGTTTTTACATCACCTGTCTTCTTCTGATAAACGGGATTAATATTCACCTTGTTCCTGTATTTTTTGTTTTTTCTATTTCCGCACAAAAGTATTTATATTTTCAGATGCAAATACTGAATTTATAACCTGACAATGCCGGGAAATGAGGTAATTAAATATAAATTTTTTTTTTAAATATTTAGAATTGTATTAGAAATGAAAAAAAATTACTTCAAAATAAAATAAAAATATTTGTTAAAAAAATATACTTTTCAAAAACTAGCTGAAGACCCTTTAAAGATCAAAATTCAATCTTAAAAACCATTTAAAGAATCAAATCTAAAATGTCCAATTATAAAAATTTATAAATTCACCAAAATCTTAACTATTGAACCAAGTCAAATTAAAAAGTCAGATTGTAATTTAAACACTATCAAAAAAAAATTTACATAAAATCATTTTTTTTTTTATTTATCAAATTAATCATAGTGATCATACAAAATCAACAAAATCGTTTTATATTAGGATGATTTTAGATCTTAAGTTAGTGATCGACGATTGATTCATAAATTACAAAATCAATTATAAAAAATTCATCAAAATTCCCATTTTAAAATCAATCAACTGAAATTATCGAACCTTATCTGAAAATAAAATCATGAATTTTCATTCAAAATTTCCATTTGAACAAAAGTTACAAAATTTTTACATGGAAGGTCACTTGAAATTTAGAGTCCCTCTAAAATGGAAAAAACGAATCATAAAGTGACATAATAAATGATTAATGAAATTATATTTGTCCTCAGGTTGAGGTGCTGGGGGATGGAACAGGTCAAACAGACAGCCTAGGCAGCAAATCAGATAATTCAGGTACTAAATTCATATCAAGAAGTAGTTGAACTACATATACAAAGTTAAACCACTTCTCTTCAACTTGAACCGTCGTAGAAGATAAGCGGTTCAACTACTTCTACGTGGATTAACTTTTATTAAATCTGATTCCAGGGTCGGAACTATTGAACTAGTTACTGCTTGATCCGCTTGTGTCGCTAAAATAATAGTCTTAACTCAGGCCGCCTAGTCGTCACTTCAGTAATTAGCAACCAACCATACTTGATTGATTAACAATGAGACGAGTTCTTATTTGGTAAATACTATGAAGTATGCTATACAAGTTCATGATGTACATTGATCGAAAATTCAGTTTATCTTAACTTCGTATCTATCATACGAACATTTACATTTTGTAAAACCCCAGAACTTCATAGGTATGATAATTGTAATGAATTTATTTGGAAATGCTCGAATCTTGTTATTTTATTCAGATTTGTATTAAACTTTTCACTATGAAAACGCCACAAGCAAAGAGATAAAATAATTCAACTGTTCCTCATATACCTTTTGTGGCAGACAATGGATAATAATACGAAACAATACCATTACTGTTCCTTGAAAAGATTTTAGAAGAGCTGATGATGAAGGGAGGGGAAGGCGAGCCGCACCAGTATAGCCTCCATTCCGCAATAGACTCACAAACATAGAGTCGGGGCACTCAATTACGGGATGAGGGCAATAATGATGCGGCTTGCATCTCTCCCCCTCTGATGATCCTTAACACTGAAAACTTTTGTTTCAGGAAAAACTACCGTGACCAACTTGTATCCTAAACCTAAACTAGATATTGTTTGTGTGGTGGACCTACATCAGGCCCAGGTACAGACTTGTATCCTAAACCTAAACTTGATATTGTTTGTGTGGTGGACCTACATCAGGCCCAGGTACAGGCTTATATCCTAAACCTAAACTTGATATTGTTTGTGTGGTGGACCTACATCAGGCCCAGGTACAGGCTTATATCCTAAACCTAAACTAGATATTGTTTGTGTGGTGGACCTTCATCAGGCCCAGGTAAAGACTTGTATCCTAAACCTAAACTAGACATTGACTGTATTGTGGACCTTCATCAGGCCCAGGTACAGACTTGGAATTTTTATCTAAAAGGGACTGTAACGAAATTCCAAGTAATCCTCCATTTATTCAGTGGGATATCTTTTGTCCAATTCATAATGGTGCTTTTTAAACCTTTATCTGAGGAACAATCAGGTAGATCATAGCTGACAACTTTAGAATGGAATATCCTTGATCCTGATCGGTAAATTAATCTGGAGATTAATAACAAGAGGAGAACAAGCATTCTTTAATCTGTAGATTAAGAAAAAGAGTAGATCAAGCATTACTCCCGATATTCACCATTCAAAAGTTCCAAGCTCTTTTCGTTTTTCTTACTTAAAAAGTCTTGTTTTCTGACAATAAATGTCTTTAATTGCTTCTGCAGCGTAATCTGCATATAACTTTTACTGAGAAAGTACAATTGAAAAATATTAAATTTCAGATAGAAAAATAAGGATATCATGGATATAAGAAAAAAGTATAAATTGTATCGTTATGAATCGGGGTATGTCACTGACCACTTGAAATAATGTCTACCGTCACGAAACACACACATATTTAAATTGTTTCTAATCTTGAATCTATTCCAGCATCAAAGTACGCGGAAGCGCGCCTACGAAGATGTCAAGTTTGCGTGCGGTGCTATCGCCTACGCTACTGTTCATCATATACAGTTTGAGAAACTTGACTTCGGAGAGACAAATGTTCTAGATTTATTCTATAATGCAGACGTTGCCATCATAGACTTGAGTATTCAGGTATCTTGACATTTTTATCTCTATATCATCAAGCAGCACATATTTATAGACGAAATGTCTTCTTGTCAGATACTAAGTCTCAATTGATTTCAGAATTGTTATATTGCTAAATTTTGAACTGTCCTAATAGAGAGTAAAATGCGAGGCTCATTTTAATGCCTACATCATACTTAGATTTAATTTTTTATTGTATTTTTTTAACGCAATAAAAGTTTTAAAGAGTGAGGTTAAGTAGCACTCTCTGTTTGTCCGACCGATCATAACTCTGGAACACCTTAATCGATTTGCCACAAATTTTGATTGGGGAAAATGTGGAGAACCATGGGAATGTTCTTAGCTTAGTGTAAAAGGTCTTAGTTAAAAAAGTTGACTCATGAACTTCCTTTTTGTCTCAATTTTAATTGTGGAACTCGGTAGAACCACAGGAATGTTCCTTGCTTTCAAAATTTGAGTTAAATTGGTCAAGGGATTCCCGAGTTATGGTCCGCGAAATACGATACAAAAATATGAAAATGGCAGCTTGAAGAGTAACGTGTCAACAACTAAACCGTGAAGCGTCCTGGAAGCTTTAAAAAATGGCATATTTTAAACTTCATGATGATTGACCATTTATTTATTTATTTATTTATATATTTAGCTCCAGCAGAGTGCTCTATTCTATCATCTTGGAGTTCGAGAGAGCTTCGGGATGCGGCAGAATATACTTTTATATCAGGTACAGGGGAACTAATCAGTGGTGGACACAGAAATTTATCCAGGGGGCTATTTTTCCAGGGGGGGGGGCGGTGGCTCAGCACCCCTTTGGTTCTGATCCCCCTGGAAACCAAAGCTTTTACTAATCCAAAGGCTGAGCCCTAGCCTATATCAAACTTTTGTTACAAAAAAAAGTAGTCGCCAATGGCAGGGACACTTCATTTTTTCTTCCTCTGTAATCTGCATGATGTATTCTAACAAAACATTCTTACATCCGAACTCTTTAATATTATTTATTCCTAACCTTTTATGATTTGTTAGGACGTGGATAAGGACGCAACCCTGACCCTGAAGTTGTCCTGTGTTAACTACAGTTTTGTATCCTATCATCAGAATGGGGATAAGGGGACACTAGTCATTACAGATCCATCAGCAGTTATAGGTCAAGTAATCTTTAATATCTGCAATTTTTTGGTAGGGTGGNATCCTTTTACTTTCACGTTTCCTCTCGCCAAAAAAGATAATTTTTAAATTGTAGGTTCTCTATGAACTGATTTGCGAATTAGAGACAAAGAATGAAGCTTATAAAAAGTTCTTTATCTTTCTCATTGTTACTTATTTAAAGGTTACCGTTAACTTTATAATTTGAGGGACACTTCATTGATTTATTTGGAAAAATAAAGTTTTTGCTCAATATTTCAGACGGCTTAAAAATCATTTCCATGTGAAATGGGTTGGGGGAGGGGGGGGGGGGATTTTTGAAAAGTTTAGACCTATACATTACAGATTGACTCACCCTGTATATGTTTATTGTTTAGGAGATTCTCAGCGAATATCTCTAGTATCTAAACTAAAACATCTTATCAAAGATTTAGAAGTTCAATCAAAGGTTCACATGAAGGAGAAGTTCCTAGCTGATCTTAGGTGATCTAGTTGATCGATTGATTGGTTGATTTAGGGTTGATTATTTCAAGGATTAATTGATTTGAGTGGAATGTTTCAAGAATTGATTGATTTTTCATTTCACTAAGTACAAAACTGAAATACAACTTTTGCTCTGCTGATTTAAGTGTGAGCTCTCAAATTTTAAAAGTATATTTTCAAAATATGCATTCCTTTCTTCTACTAAGTATGAGATGTGTAATAAGGATATTTATTGAAGATTTAAAAACATTTTGATAAGGTACTTTACTAAATTAATTGTTGTTTCATTGATATCAAGCTAATGCACTTTACCCCACAAATCACAAAATCCAAATATTGATTGATTGATTGATTTGATTTTTGACTGGTTTATTATCTGATTATTTCTTTGATTGATAAATTGATTGATTGATTGATTTAGAAAATGTCGAGAGCAAAATACAGGAGCAGAACTGCAGAAAGCTTTAAGGAACATGAAGAGGAGGCTAGACGATCCTAACGTGCTGAGCGGGGATGTTGTTCACAGTATGCTCATATCCTTCAGGTAACTCCCAAATACGGAGCCGCAAACTGTAAGATTATTTATCAAAGAAACATAGTCTCGCAAACAAGATTGATTAATGAAACCTGGTTTTGTAACCACGGTTTTGCACAGTATGCTCATATCCTTCAGGTAAGCATCTTAACTCGGAGCTCGAAACTTTTAACCATATTTACTAATGAAACATGGTTTTGCAAACTCGAAGCTCGAAACTTGTAATATTGTTCATTAATAAAACATGGTTTTACATTTTACGAACACGGTTTAGCACAGTATGCTTATTTCCTTCAGGTAAGCATCAAACTAGGAGCTCTAAACTTCAAACAGTGTCCATTAATCATTAATGAAACATGGTTTCACAAACACGGTTTTGCACAGAATGCTTTTTTTTTCTTCAGGTAAGCATCAAACTAGGAGCTCGAAACTTTAAACATTGTACATAAACCATTAATGAAACATGGTTTTGCCAGTATGCTTATTTTCTTCATGTAAGCATCAAAGTCGCAGCTCGAAACTTTAAACATTGTCCATTAATGAAACATGGTTTCACAAACACGGTTTTGCACAATGTTTTAATATTCTTCAGGTAAGCATCAAACTTGGAGCCTAAAACTAACAACAAATGCGAGTCCCGACTAAAACCCAACGTTTATTAAAGACTTGAAACTCCGTCCAGAAATTTGTAAGCTATACAGGGGCGTAGTCAGAAATTTTTCCAGAGGGGGGGCTAAAATATTTTTTTTCTTTCCGGGGGGGG
>NW_019402188.1:0-102396 GCF_000591075.1 Eurytemora carolleeae
AAGACTTGTGCCTGAATTTTGCAATGAGAAAATGCGAGTTCAGAAATAGGGTAATAAAATACTTGCTCCGGGCCCAAACCGAAGACTTATAATTGAACTTTTAGATAAAATGTTAGTTCAGAGATAGGGTGTGCTCCGAGCCCTAATCGAAGACTTGTGCCTGAACTTGCATTAAAAAATACAATTCAGAAATAGGGATTTAAATTAAAACATCTCCTAATAACTTCCTAAAACGATAGTCTTGCAATTACAGGCAAAACTAAGAAATATTTAAGAGAGTTGTTAGTATAATATACTTGCTCCGGGCCCAAACCGGAGACTTATAATTGAACTTTCAGATAAAAATGTCAGTTCAGAAGTAGGGTGTGCTCCGAGCCCTAGTCGAAGACTTATATCTGAATTCGTATTAAAAATACAATTCAGAGATAGGGACAGGGAATAAACTATCTTCTACTTTTCATAACTTAATGTTTGCAATTACTGGCAAAATAAGAAAAAGAGAGAAGGATTATAGATGGGAATTATTTAATTGCGGCAGGCATGAAATTCATTTCGCTCAACTTGCATTTGCAGGCAAAATTGAGATGATAAGATGAATAAGACGAGAGATGAGAGTAGAAATCATTGGATCCGAGGGCCGAAGATAATGAAAAAAAAAAAAATGCATTTCTAAAATGGTAGAGTAGCTACATAATATATATAATAACACAATCAGTAAATTTATTCTATAGAAAATTTTTCTACTATTATGCAAATAGAATTTGATCGTGCTTCGCATAAAAACAAAAACACACACATTTCATAGAATTATCTAAGACGCCATTTAATATTTTTTTTTGACAAAATGTGGTTCAAAAAAGGCTGAAAAATCCTTTTAAAAAGAATTTTTCTGTCCAAAAAGTTGTTTAAATATTAGAATTTTGAACCAACTTATTCAAATTTTTACAATGAAAAGATTTTAATCCTAAAAAAAAGAATTCTTAAAAGCGTCTTTTCTTCTATTTTCTTTTGCTTAGAAAATGTAATTCGAGGTTTGGAAATTTAAATCTTTATATTTATATTTTGTAAAAATTTCTATAAAAAATTAGGCTCAGTAACATTTGGTCCAATAACATTTGGTCTAGTAACATTTTGTCTAAGTAACATTTTGTCTAAGTAACATTTGGTCTAAGTAACATTTGGTCTAAGTAACATTTCGTCTAAGTAACATTTGGTCTAAGTAACATTTCGTCTAAGTAACATTTGGTCTAAGTAACATTTGGTCTAAGTAACTTTTAGTAAGTAAATTGGTCTAAAGCAACAGAATTGGTTTAAGTAACTTTAAGATAGGAGTAAGTAATATTTTGTCCAAGTAACTTTTGGTATAAGTAATTTTTAGTAAGGAATTTGGTCTAAAACTAAACTGTCTAAATGAGATGGTTCCGTGAAGTAGTGCGTCTACAGAAAGATGTAACAATCTTCTGTAGAATGTGAACCTCGCCCCATAAAAAATGGTTGTCAAAACTACTTCATCACTCCAATATTCATTCATACGCTACTATTGATCTATGGTAAACAACAACAACAACAAAGAATCACGTAAATTTTCTTATTATCTAATTAATCCCGCCATTGAGTTCCTCTCAGTTCAACGTGTTCACTTAACATATTTCAGACCAAATTACCTACTAAAAGTTACTTAGACCAAAAGTTATTTAGACCAAAAACTACTTAGACCAAATGTTACTTAGACCAAAGGTTACTAGACAAAAATGAACTAGACGGAAATGAACTAGACGGAAATGAACTAGACGAAAATGAACTAGACTGAAATGAACTAGACGAAAATGAACTAGACGGAAATGAACTAGACGGAATTGAACACTAGACGGAAATGAACTAGACGGAAATGAACTAGACGGAAATGAACTAGACAAAAGTGAACTTAGACGAAAGTGAACCAGACAAAATGTTACTCTCAATATTTAAATAATAACAAATTATTAATTCCAATAATTAGAAATCATTCTTTATAAGCACTGAACACTAGACACTAATATCTAAAAATATATCAAATCTTAGGATCATTAAAAATTTCTAGGAATTCTGCTAGACTGGGAGTTTTAAAGTACAAAGTCGACAACATATTCGACCATCGTCGACTGGACAAGTTGAAATCAACAATTTTTCGTCCATTCGTCGATAAAGCATGCACAGGTGAAGTTTACTCTTGTGGTTGCATAAATGTAAATGTTGAATTTGAGAGCTTCATTCTTAAACTACCTATCATACTTAGGGGGCGACCGCTTGTCGGTTTGTTTGTTAGTGCCCAATAAACGTCAAAATATATTAAACCGATTAGACCCAATCTTTGTTTAGAAACTCACACGGTCGGTTGAATTAAAAAAGCCTGAAAATAAATTAGATTTTTTGAAAATTTAGAAATCCGCCATTGCACAATCAAAACAGGTAAATCTCCGATATTTTTAAATTTAAATGGTGGTTATTTGAAACTATTTGAGACTATTTGAGATTATTTGAGATTATTTGAGATTATTTGAGGCTATTTGAGACTATTTGAGACTATTTGAGACTATTTGAGAAAATAAAAAAAAACAGATCAGAACAACAAAAGGATATTTATAAAAGTGTTTATAAAAACCGATTCATTACAAAATAAAGAAAACAAATTCTATCAATGAATAACAAAGGGGAAAAAATGGGAAATTGCTGTAGGTTGAAATGGGATTGAATTGAGCTTGAAATGCACCTGAACTGAGTTTGAACTAAGCTTGATTTGAGCTTAGATTGAACTTTAATTGAACTTAATTAAATTTGACCTTAGCTTGAATTGAGCTAGAAGTAAGCTTGAATTGAACTTGAATTGGACTTGAATTGAACTTGAATTGGACTTGAATTGAGCTTGAATTGAGCTTGACTTGAACTTGAATTGAACTTGAACTGAGCTTGAATTAAACTTAAATTGAGCTTGAAATGAGATTAGATTGAGCTTGAATTGAGCTTGAAATGAGATTAAATTGAGCTTGAACTAAGCTTGAAATGAGCTTGAATTGAGTATGAATTGATCTAGAATTGAGCTTGAAATGAGTTGATCTTGAATTGAACTTGAAAAGAGCTTGAATTGAGCTTGAATTGAGCTTAAACTAGACTTTAATTAGGCTTGAAATGAGCTTTTATTGAGCTTGAATTGAGCTTGAAATGAGATTGAATTGAGCATGAATTGATCTTGAATTGAACTTGACATGAGATTGAATTGAGCTTGAATTTAATAGATCTTGAAAGCTTAGACCTGCGTGAAGCGTGAGGCTAATGGTTCCACCTACGCATATTTTAAATTATTGGGTGGAATCGTTTCTCTAGACAAATCAGAATTTTCCTACGCGCAAACACAAACTAAGCTTTTACCAGATTTTAATCTACAGAGTGTTCCTATAAATAGGATTTTAATCTACAGAGTGTTTCAATAAATAGGATATGAATCTACAAAGTGTTTCAATAAACAGGATATCAATCTACAGAGTGTTCCAATAAATAGGATATGAATCTACAAAATGCTTCACTAAATAGGATATCAATCTACAGAGTGTTCCAATAAGCAGGATATTAATCTACAGAGTGTTCCAATAAACAGTACATGAATCTACAGAGTGTTCCAATAAACAGGATATTAATCTACAGAGTGTTCCAATAAACAGGATATTAATCTACAGAGTGTTCCATTAAATAGGATATGAATCTACAAAGTTTTCCAATAAACAGGATATTAATCTACAGAGCGTTCCAATAAACAGGATATGAATCTACAGAGTGTACAAAAAAAACAGGATATGGGTGTTCCAATAACAGGAAAATAATATACAGAGTGTTCCAATAAACATGATATTAATCTACAGAGTGTTCCAATAAACAGTACATGAATCTACAGAGTGTTCCAATAAACAGGATATGAATCTACAGAGTGTACAAAAAAAACAGGATATGGGTGTTCCAATAACAGGAAAATAATATACAGAGTGTTCCAATAAACATGATATTAATCTACAGAGTGTTCCAATAAACAGTACATGAATCTACAGAGTGTTCCAATAAACAGGATATGAATCTACAGAGTGTACAAAAAAAACAGGATATGGGTGTTCCAATAACAGGAAAATAATCTACAGAGTGTTCCAATAAGCAGGATATTAATCTACAGAGTGTTCCAATAAACAGTACATGAATCTGCAGAGTGTTCCAATAAACAGGATATTAATCTACAGAGTGTTCCAATAAACAGGATATTAATCTACAGAGTGTTCCAATAAACAGGATATTAATCTACAGAGTGTTCCATTAAATAGGATATATATGAATCTACAGAGTGTTCCAATAAACAGGATATCAATCTACAGAGTGTTCCAATAAATAGGATATGAATCTACAAAATGTTCCAATAAACTGGATATAAATCTATAGAGCGTTCCAATAAACAGGATATGAATCTACAGAGTGTACAAAAAAAAACAGGATATGGGTGTTCCAATAACAGGAAAATAATCTACAGAGTGTTCAAATAAACATGATATTAATCTAAACAGTGTTCCAATTAACAGTATATGAATCTACAGTGTTCCATTAACAGGAAAATAATCTACAGAGTGTTTCAATAAACATGATATGAATCTACAAAGTGTTCCAATAAACAGGATATGAATCTTTAGAGTGTTTCAATAAAAAGGATATGAATAAACAGGGTGTTCCAATGAACAAGATATGAATCACAGAATATTCATTTTTAGATGTTGGAACATTCAAGAGTACACCGTTTTTGTGTGGTCCAAAAAGCTTTAAAGTTTTAGAAAAACTAATCAATTTATTTCCAATTTACTGTTAAATACTGATAATATCATTTATTGGACGTCTTGTAAAATTTAAACATTATTTGGTTTTACTTGATAGCTGATAATTTTGTCTTAACCCATTAGTGACGAGAAGGTCAATTTTGACCGGGTGAGGTTTTTTTTAAGTGCCTTTTTTCTTAAACTAAATGTTGTCTTGTCTTTTCCTGCGCTTTCTTTAGGATTTCCTGTTTTCAAAACACATTTTATATTTGACGTAACTTCAAAGTTGGGTTTTTTATTTTATTTTCAATTTTAAAAAACCCAAAATAACAAGATTTTGAATTCGGAAAAAAACCCAAAAGAACACCCTGTAATTTAGTTTTGAATCTATAAAATTGTCAATTTTTTTTTAGAAAAAATTTAAAGAAATTTTTGGAATCTTCTTTTAAAGATCTAAATAACTAAAACATGAAAAGTAAAGTTTTGAAGATAATTAAATAATTATGAATTACCAAAGTTTTTTAGATTTTCATGTTTTACAGGTCACCCTGTACAAAAAAAATTCAAAAATTTAATTGCATATCACTTTTTCATGAGTACAATCAAGTTTTATACCTTTTTGTTTGCAATTGATTTTGATTGCAATCTTTTTGATTGCCATTAATTTTGATTGCAATATTCTTGATTGCAACTAATTTTGATTTATTCTTTTTTTTGCCACCCGGCACCTATATTGTAAAACTTTTCAACACGCAGATCCACCATTTATCGGACGTCTTGTAATCCATATTTTGGAATGATTGCATGTAGGACGTGGGTTCTGTAGGATTTTAACGCCCAGGGCATAATGATGATATATTCGCGCACTGTAGCACTAAACACAGAACACCCATATACGAGTAAAAATCACAATAGGAGTGAAGAGTGAGGAGTGAAAATTGGAGACTGGATCTGTTTGAGACATTGGCTATTAAATCCTGATACTCGGATGTAGTGCTGTGTACAACCTTCGCTGCTGATGGTTCTAAAACTGGGCTCAGACTGTTAGTTTTTAAAAAATTTACCCCTATAATAACTGGCAGGGATAAATTTTTCAAAACAACAGCTGAACCTGAAAAGATTGTTGACATTTGATTAAACCTTATCCTAACTTCTAACTGCCCTACTGTCTCCATCGTCGAGTTTGAACTAGCCCCATTTGCTGAGTTCAAATCCGACGGTACTAGGTCACTAATTTTACCTTGCAGATGGTTAGTGGAAAAATACTCACTGATAGTGATGCCCGTTGGTATGAGGGCGCCAGTATCGATTAAAATTTTAGTATTTTCAAAATGGTTACCTGTATGATCCATGCCCATTGGTACAGCACCTTCTAGGAACGATGTAGCTTCTATCATGTTTATTCCTTGATTGCGCAGCTTCAGGCCTTCCGGTACATACTTGAAATGCCCATCAGTGTTGTGGAATTTACTCTTACACTTTGCGCAGAATGTCTTCTGACCAGATTTTGTACAATCATCGTGCTTGTGGTTCTGGCCGCAGTACTTGCACACTAAAACCCTGCAGTCACGCATGTAATGAGACGCACCGCACTTGAAACAGACTGGAGTTTTGGCTTGGACTTGCTGAACTGCATTAACATTTGGGTCAGACTGGGCCGGTTTTACTCTCTGCTGGAACTGGATAATGGAGTCGCACAGGGTATTCCACTGGAACGGAACAGAAATAACTATCGATGCTGTCAGTTTAGCCAACTCTGAGGAACATAAACCTTCACATATCTTCTTAAGGAGGAGAGACGCTTGTGACATCGTCCAGCCTGAACTGGGGCCATAGGCTTCCTCAGCCGTATCACAAACTTTCTGCAGGTATGACTGGACAGATTCTGAACTAGCCTGGCGGAAACCTTTATATATATTCATCATGGCCTCGTCCTTAGCGATAGGGCTGTGCACCACAGTGGTTATAAGTTGTAGCAAGTTTAGATAAGAGTAGGAATCTTTCTGGGCTTCTTGACCGACATCTAGCACCAGGAGACGTTGCCTCAAGCTTGTTGAGCAGCTATTATAAATGACAGCAATACGGCCCACCCTGCTTGAAATAAAAAATTTATCGAACATGTCAGAAAAGTGTACACCCCAGTGTTTGAGAGATCTTGTAGAGAAATCTTGCTGTTTGATGTTTTCCACGACTCGGGAGATGATCTTCGCTTCAGATTCTGTCAACTGGCTCCATGGCATAGGGGACACTGCTTCATCAAGAATCAGGGTTTGAGTTTTAAGCAGTTGCTGCACTTTCGACTTATCATCCTCTTTTTGCAAGATGATCCTCGCCTCCGTGGACAGGGTTGTGGTTAATGACTTTTTAACCGACTCATCAATGTTTGGGATTCGCTCTACTGCACTTTCAAACTGTTCAATTTGGGATGCTAAGGGATCACGAGATGCCGGCAAAAACACCTCCCTCAGCCAGCTGGGGAACCAATCAGGTCTAACCCCAGGTCCCCGTTGTTCAGGGACGTCGTTATCCATCCTAGAATACAAGAATGGAGTACGTTTGAATAATACGTTGGAAGTTAAAAAACATTTTGTCCGTCTGTGTTTCTAACATGTTATCTTAACTCGCGTCAAATTAACTACATAAATCTGTCAAACAAAATATTAAAGCTTGATGAAAATATTTGCGCCATACTCATAACCTTATAAACTATCAAACAAAACAAAAATAATTTTGTTTTACCTTAGAATTTCCAGTTAAATGTTCACAATTTTAAAAGTAGCGGGTAACTATGCTGTAGAATGAGTTGGCGTCTATTTTCAATGCCGCGGTCCGCGCAAGCTTACCGATAGTACTCTAGGTTTCAGTTAGGGTGTGCCGAAACGCTAGAAAACTATTTCGCCGAATATTATTAAAAACGAGTGTTGCTATTTTGGCTTCCAATTTTTTGAACTTGTCACCATATTACATATGAAAGAAAAATTAATAAAGGCAACTACTCATATTATTAATATTCGACAAGTCGGTTTTTCTTACAGTTTATTACTTACAAAGATACAAAAACTAAAAGGATGATACTATACTAATCAAATATTATGAATTGAAGTCGTTTCAGAGTGGTGGGGAATCTTCAAGGGAACCTCTAGTTAAGGGAGCTGATGATCAACTGACTCTTTTCCCCTGATTTCGCTCCACCCTGGGCTCTCATTTAACCCTAGTTCCCCGGGAGCTGGCCGGCTAGCCCCCCAGCCCCCGTGTCTCTGGAATAACGGAACTTTCAGCTTGGCTTGGGTTATTTATAGAATTCACATGCAAACTCAAATAAATCCGTTAGGATTCAAAATAGGATTCAAAAGTCCAAACGAAGGGTATAAAGGGGGGGGGGGGTGATACCCCTAGCTAGCTATGATCTCAGCGATCTAAAAAGATCCTTGAATCGCTGATCGTAAAAGATCAACAAAATCACCCATTGTTACACTAGAAGTGCAAGTTAAGTTTAAAGGGAGTGTTCAAACAGTAGTCATCGATTAATTTACGACGCATTCGTATATAGTTAATATTTCATAATATTTTTGATTTTTTTTTTAAAATAATTTTCGCTGGCATTGGATTTTCGAACATTCCTGGAAAATATGAAAATATCGTCTTCATTATCAAAAAGTAACTCTCAAATCATGAAAAATACAAAATATTATGAAATATTAACTTTTTACGCATTAAGCTTATACCCCCTTTCATTTTTCGCAAACACTCCCTTCAAGAAAAATAGAGTAAACTCAGCGAATGAAAATTGATGAACAATAATAAAAATGGTGATGGTCATAAAATTGAAAATTTTAGATTTTAAAATATCGGTTATTACTTGATCATTGATTTAGATGTTAGTTGATTAGTGATGGATGATTTTAATAATTTGATTTGATGATTTTAAAAACCCAGAAATAACTCTTGCTAACTTTACCCTATAACCCCTTTAAAAATTCGTGAATACCCCCTTTAAAATGAGTAAAATTCTGGAAAAATTATTATCCATTCAGAAATAATTCTTTACAATTTGTGCATTAAACATTTGTTCATCCAAATTAAGGTAAAAATAGGCATCATTTATAAGGAACAAAATTTAATATCAAATTAAGAGAACATTAAAGATTTAATTTTTTCTTTTTTCTTTGTAAAAAATCGAAGAAATTGAATAATTAGTTAATAATTTCCAAAATGGGCAGCATTTTGTACTTGGTGGCCAATATTTTAATATTTACTTCAAGTATCCAACGCTTCTAGTTTATTTTCTAAAAAATAATTATTTTCTAAAGTTGTATTTAGTTGACGACTAAATGTCAAAATAAATTCAAAGATCAAAGACGACATTCAAGTCGTTTCGCTACTGTTATGTTTCGTAGTTTAATATGATACGTTTGCTACTTTTGAACCATCCCAATGCATTAAAAGAACTAGTAAAAATCTCATTCATTACCTGACAAAATAGTTAGTTGAACTAGTTATACCCAGTTCAACTGAATTTGGAAAAATTGGATTTATCAAGTCGGCTTTTTTTTGTAAACGAAAATAACAAAATTTCGTGAATTTTTCTGTTAGCATTGATGGATTCAAAAGATTCAACATTTTTTCCAATTTTCAACGGGATGTAAATCTTTCCTCATTGATGTGAGTTACCACAAAAACTTTGTTATATAGAAGATAAAAATGTCCTAGGTGTAATTTCTACCATTATCCTGGGAGGAAAGAAATCCCGACCCAGCTATCTGGGAGAATCTATTCATTTACTTATTCAGGTGAGCATTTTCATTTAAAAATTATTTTTTTAAAATTAACTTTTAAATACAAATTACGCCCCTGCTTTTATATCAACTTTTAATTGTAGCTTTATCTGTGAACATCTTCTCTTTGTACATTATAAAACAAGAACAAAAAAAGTTTGCGGATTTCATAATATTTTTTCGCGCATTTTCAAAATTTTAGAAAAATAAAGAAAATTTTGAACTCAAATTTTTAAAATTTTGATCATTTATAAACCTTCCCTGGAGTTCCACACAAAATTTGGGCCCGATCGGTACAGCCGTTTTGACGTTTATTGGATACAAACAATCAGACACCCAGACAAGCTAAATTTATATATAGAATAGATTTTGAGGTTATTAATTAGAGCCTTTGCTGCTGCCTTAAAGTAACTTTTTCAGCTTGTCAGGTTAGTTTGGAGTTGTTAATGAGATGCTCTTTTTATTAAACAATAATATCTAGGAGCTGTTTGCAGCTTGTTAGTGTAGCTGGGAGCTGCATATAAGCATCTCTTTTATAACAGCTTATATTTACAGGAGCTGTTTGCAGATTGTCAGTGTAGCTAAAAGCTATAAATAAGCTGCTCTTTTTTTACAGTATAATTACAGGAGCTGTTTGCAGCTTACCAAAGTATTATGGAGCTGTTAATGAGCTGCTCTGTATAAATGTAATATTTTTAAGAGCTGTTTGCATCTTGTCAATGCAGTTGGGAGCCGTCAATGAGCTGTATATATATATACTATTTCTAGAAGCTGTTTACAGCTTGTCATGGCAGTTGGGAGCTGTTAATGAGCTGCTTTTTATATATATACTATTTCTTGGAGCTGTTTACAGCTTGTTATGGCAGTTGGGAGCTGTCAATGAGCTGCTTTTTATATATGCTCCATGGCATAGGGGNTATATATACTATTTCTAGGAGCTGTTTACAGCTTGTCATGGCAGTTGGGAGCTGTTAATGAGCGGCTTTTCATACATATACTATTTCTAGGAGCTGTTTACAGCTTGTCATGGCAGTTGGGAGCTGTCAATGAGCTGCCTAGAAATATCTGGAAACAAAGCTTGTGATTTGTTAGACATGAACAAGGTCTGATTTTAATTTAAACTATTTTAATTTTATCAGAATATATCTCAATAAACCTTATATCAGAGTTCTATTAGTATATCGTTGTTTTTATTTGTAACGAAAATACCTTTTTTGATGGACACTTCTAAAATTTAGACCGGACACAAACTGATTGTTGCCAAGTCAGATTCCATCAAAAAGTGCCAAGTCAGGTCCCACCCCCATCAAAAAGAGGGTTTCTGTCAATTTTGTTAAATCTTGTGTCTTCTAAAAGATATAAAACATGTGTTGCATAACAAATTTATTGTATTTTTATTTAACATTTTCTAGGTGGTTTCTACAAGTGGTGAGGCCAGGGAGACAAATACTTCCTTTGAGCGGAAGTATGGCCTGGAAAAAGCCGGAAGTGTCCTCGGAAAAGCTGGAAGTGTGTACGGTATATCCGGCGGAAATGGATTCACAGAAGTCAAATGTCACTCTTTGGCGGAAACTTCCAAAAAACTTCAAAAGGTAAATACAACTTTTTTCTTTTGATTTGAAAAAGTTTAAAAAATATCAAATTTTATGAAAATATTTTCCATCGAAAAAAGGCTTGTATAGAATTAAGAGCAAAGCAAACCAAATGCATGGTTTTCAGAAAATCCAGGCTATATGTTTAAATATTCATGTCAGCTGTTTTCATAAAAGAAAGGAAGCGACCTCCATGATTTTAAAAGATTTTTACTACAGGGTGTCCCAATAAACATGGGAATTCAGTGACGAATTCGATATCGTCTTTTCAAATAATTCTTTGATTTAGTAAAGTGATACCTACTGAGAAAGCTGTAATCTGTGAGAGTTTCGTCTGCTATATTCACATTTTGTTTGTTTATGTTTTGACTGCATACGGTTGTATACTTAGTAAAACAAGAAAATTGCAATATTCAAACAGAGTAAACTTGTCCGTATTCACTGTTCATTTTCCGGATACATTATAAACACATCTTTACAGTCTTTTATCGTTTTTATAAAATAAACTCTAGCAGACATAATTATATTATGGCTTTTGAAATTAGGTATTACAATGCTAATTCAAACAAAGACGATATCGAATTCGTCACTGAATTCCCATGTTTTTTGGGACACCCTGTAGTTTTAATGTTTTTTGTTATGCTACTTCTTTATGATTGCTGAGCTTGAAACTCTTTTATTGGATACCCCTAATTGCTAAATCTCTATATCCAATAAGACACTTTTGATTTTCTGCTTAAAATCCTATTTTTCGGATATCCCTGCTGCACTACGAACCAACGTTTTCTTGTGCTTCTGATTGGCTTCTACAATTCCGACACCAGATCATGGTTGTATTTTAGACAATTTCCCGGATTTTAACGTACAATAAAATTAGTCTTAATGATTAATAAGCAGAGGAGATCAAGTATTAACCTATGATAAATTTAGTCTTTAGATCAATAAAAAGAGGGGAGATCAAGCATTGATCTCGATATCCAAAATTCTTAAATTGTCAGCTCTGGTTCAAAAAGGCCCTCACGGTGCAATTGTTTCAGCCTTACTCAAGATGCACAAAAGTTGCAATATTGAAAGAAAAATTTGCCTTCTTTAAACTGGGAACCGTCCCTTTTAATTTAAAGTTTAGTTGAATAAAGTTTTCAAATATCCTGGCTGTAAGACCCCTTGATGCAAATTATTGCAAAATAAACAAGATTTAACCAGATTAAACAGTTACAAAACTCAAGGTTAAAGAGATTGTACATGTAATTGTAATTGACTCTTCATTTGTAGAGTGGCATGTCTGATTCCCAATGGTACCCTTAGAACTGTTGTTTGGTTCAGAATGAATGAGACTTCCATATGGGTTTGTACTATAAAAGTAACTTCCAAAAGAGGCAATGACAGATATTGAGAGAATTATTTTTTTTTCTCTGCAGAAAACCACGCAAAGATCAATTTGTAATTTCAAAAAGTATTGTTTGTTTTTTACAGTTTTAAATCAGGAATATTTTAAGGAACTGCAAACGTAATTTCAATGTCGAAAAATGTTTAATTCTGATATGTTCCTTTATTGTTTCTTGTAAGCAAGAAAAACACAAGCTTTTTTCAGAGAAATCACAAATGAATATAAACAGTTTAAAAAATAAAAACCTAGATATCTAATTCATACTTGATCAGACAAAGTTTCCAGGTACTGGATAGCCATCTATACTTGGAGGGTCACGTGATAGCCATCTATACTTGGAGGGTCACGTGATAGCCATCTATACTTGGAGGGTCACGTGATAGCCATCTATACTTGGAGGGTCACGTGATAGCCATCTATACTTGGAGGGTCACGTGATAACCATCTATACTTGGAGGGTCACGTGATATTTCTCAAACTCCTCTAACAGTTCCTTAAATGTGGAATAAACAAGATTTAAAGATTTAACTTGTTCAACCTCAAGGTTAAGGATAATCTAACTCCAAAAATTATATTTTTAAAAATAATTTCTGAACGTGTAAGATTAAAGATAAAATTTGAAGATGTTATTTCATCATTATTAATGTTTATAATAGTTTTGATGAACAAATTGATAATACCATACATTTAGAATATTTACATGTGGAGCATCGTTTTTTTAAATTCTAAATTTTACAAAAAAATATTAAGCTATGAAATAAATCTTTTTCTTAATATTTAAAGAAAGAGTTAAAACAAAAATCAAATTTCAAATTGTAAAAACCTTCAAAACTATTTTTTTTAATGTTGGAATTTCAAATTTACTAACTTACATATAAAAATAAGATATAACATTTTAACTGCAAAAATAAGCTGTAAGAAAGGCTTATTTATTTTTCTAATTCGGAATTGTATTGTATTCTGTATATTTTCAAATAGGCTAATGATTCAATGAAGTTTAATTTCCGACAAAAATATTTAAATCAGATTATTGATAAAAACTTAATTCACTCAAAATAAAAAATGAAAAATATTAAGCATTTTTTTCAATAAATGTTAAATTCTTTAATAAAATCAAATCAAATCAAATTAAATATCGAATTTGCGCTCAAACTCAGGATTTACAGATCTTTAAAAAGTTTAGTATGTCTCAAATGAATCCAAAAGAAGTTTTCCACAACACTGCAATATTCAGTTCAACTACCTTACATAGCAGGTCACTCCCTTTAAGTAAAAATATATTTAATATTTATATATCCATTTTTTATTATTTATTTTTTATCTAGGTTTTGTGTTTACGTAAGACTGGATCAAAATCCCATTTTCTTTTAAAACTTCGACTTAAACACAAGGTATTGGTTTCTCCATTATTTATTTTGGTTGTTTTCAGCTTTATTTAGTAGTACATTTTAGTCTCGGTTAGTCTCGTGTCTAAATACTGTAGTCTCAAGTCTATATACTTAGTCTCAAGTCTATATACTTAGTCTCTAGTCTATATACTTAGTCTCAAGTCTATATACTTAGTCTCAAGTCTATATACTTAGTCCCAAGTCTATAAGTCAATATACTTAGTCTCGAGTCTATATACTTAGTCTCGAGTCTAAATACTTTAGTCTCAAGTCTATATACTTAGTCTCAAGTTTATATACTTAGTCTCAAGTCTATATACTTAGTATCAAGTCTAAATACTTTAGTCTCAAGTCTATATACTTAGTCTCGAGTCTAAATACTTTAGTCTCAAGTCTATATACTTAGTCTCAAGTCTATGTACTTAGTCTCAAGTCTATGTACTTAGTCTCAAGTCTAAATCATGTAGTCACAAGTCTGAATACTTTAGTCTAAAATGTAAATCTATATACAGGGTTGTTAATCGTTTTTAGAAAAAAGTTATCATTTTTGAAAAAGACCCAATCGTTTTGAAGTATTAGAAAATGAATAACGATCGTTTTTTATAAAAACAATAAGCGACCGTTTTTTCAACTACTGTTTTCTAAAAAAACGATTGTTTTCTAAAAAACGATCGTTTTTGAAAGAAAAAATTGTCATTAATAAATTTATTATCGATCTTTAACGCAGGTTCGTCGTTAAGGATGGTTAACGAAACGACAAACTTCCTGAAAACGGTCGTTTTAAAAAAAAATTTTTTTTTTGAAAAAATAAGTTGTCATTGAAAAATATGCAACTTTATCGAATGTCGTCTTACATGCAGGTAAAAGAATGTGGGGGAGCTAAAAATTCTTGATATTTTCTTTAAAACCACAAAATGATAAGTAATAATGCCCTTCAAGTCGGTTTCCTCTCTCTACTTCTCTCCATTAACGTTTGTTAACGAAGCGTCGTCGTTAAAGATCGTTAACGAAAGGACAAGCTTCATAAAAAATATGATTTTTCGTTAAAGGCTAAAAAAAAAAATTCAATATTTTTTTCAATTTTTTTTTCCACGGGCAACGCCGGGCTCTTCAGCTCGTTTGTTATAAAATAATAATATCCAAAACCTAATCACGTTGTGGGAGAACACGTGATTCAATTTTATCAGAAATTTTTTTTTAGAAAATTAATTCATTGAAAATTGATTTATTTTTATTGCTCAAGGTTGAGGAGATTATGGATGGATGGATTAACATAATTGATCTGGCAAACATTGATCAGGATACTGATTCTTTGTTCAGGTGGACCTAGAACTAGACCTAGACCTAGACCTAGACCTAGACCTAGACCTAGACCTAGACCTACACCTACACCTAGACCTAGACCTACACCTACACCTAGACCAATACCTACACCTACTAGACCTAGACCTAGACCTAGACCTAGAACTAGACCTAGACCTAGACCTAGAACTAGAACTAGACCTAGACCTAGAACTAGACCTAGACCTAGACCTAGACCTAGAACTAGACCTAGACCTAGACCTAGATCTAGACCTAGACCTAGACCTAGACCTAGACTTAGAATAATCGAATTCAGGAAATCCTACCAAGTGTTGCAAGACTGCATAAAAGCAAGATTGAGGAATATCAGTTATAAAGAAAACATATAAATTATTATTTGTTGAATTTGGGAAACTACAGTGTTTTTTAACGTTTATTATTTTTTTCTAAACTTATATTTTTAACAATATGTTAAGAATAAATGAGATGATGGTCGAAGCACTCAAATATGGTGGACCACACGTCTGCAGACACCCCGTCATAGTTTTTTTTTTTAACTTGATTTTCTGCTCTACACTTCTTGTTCTTTAAATCTTGTTCTTGGTTAAATTTCGAAAGAAAACTTTTGTTGGATGTCTTGAATCTTGATAATCATCAATATATTTTTGTATCCTAGAATTTTGTTGGAAACCCTTTTCTAGTCTCTGTTTGTGTTTATACTCATGGCTTGGGTTTCCTGCTCTGCTGTTTCAGTGATTAACAAGCTAGCTTTTTTCTAAGGCTATGAATACATTTATTCTTTTTATCAATTTGGGTCTGTGTTGTCTTCAACTAATTCTATTGACATTGAGGTACGGATATTTAGAGGAGTAGGAGGTTGAGGATAGAGGGGTAGGAGGTTGAGGATAGAGGGGTAGGAGGTTGAGGATAGAGGGGTAGGAGGTTGAGGATAGAGGAGTAGGAGGTTGAGGATAGAGGGGTGAGGAGAACGGGATCCTGTTCTAGAATCCCTTCTTTCTTATGCTTTCATAATGGTTTCCAGTATGCAGAATTTCAAGTTACATGTATTCCATTGGAGATGAACCACATATACGCAAATGGGGATTTGCCGCTAATTAGTTTACTGTAGAATTTTTTTTTACATTTTATGTCGTCGTTATTTAATAATTAAAAAAACTGATTCTGAAAACGTATCCACCCAAAAGTACGATTTTGAACGTCGACTTTGCGCTCAAACTCAGGATTTACAGATCTTTAAAAAGTGTAATATCTCAAATGAATCCTAAAGAATTTGTCCACAACACTGCCTACTCAGTTCAACTACCTTACATAGCCGGTCTGTCCCTGTAATTGAACACAAACAAACAGCAAGGCTAAAAGATAAGCAAACTTTATATATTGCTGTATTTCAACATTTCTGAAAAAAAACGTTTTTCCTGCAGCTCTTCCTTAAAATTATCGAACTGTAGTAAATTTTACATAGAAATCATCCGGAATTCTGGTCAAATTAACACAGTAGTTTTCTGGGTTAGGTAGAGGATGGTTGTCTGAAGGTTGGATTCTCAGCTGTTGGATTAGGTTGACCGTAAACAGGAATAGTTTGTTCCTAGCCAATAGTTCTCCCATGCAGAATCTTTTACCTTATATAGATACAAAATAATTGATAAATGAATCTTTGACAAGATATAAAACTAAATTATTGATAAATTGATAAAGTAACTGTCACTGATTGCTCGAGGCTCAAAATCTACTTTTCTAATCCTAATGTCTTTGCAGTCTGATGTTAATGTTACACTTTAAACTAAAATAAATCTATTATACAGTTAAAGTTTAAAATAATAAAGTTTTATAAAGGTAGATTGTCAAGATAAATAAGGATTAGAAGATTCTGAAATGCGAGTACAAGATAAAAGAAAATATTCACCTCAAAATAACAAATGCCAAATGTCAATTTAGCTTTTACGTTTTTGCAAACAAAATAAAACTGCTTTTCTTGAAAAATCCCTATATCTTTGCAACCCAATGTCGTAGACCTTAGATATTTAAAACTATGAATTATGTTAGATCAAATAATCTATTTTTGAAATATCAAGGTTTTCACCATCAGGTTACATAGATGCAAGGATTAGATAATTTGGTACAAAGACTCAATTCTCTTTGTGGATATTCTAAAAATGAGGTGTGATGTTTCTTTTCAACTGTTGAAAAATATTTAAACAAATATTCTAATTACCCGTTCCAAACGGAATCAATCAACAGCTCCCTAAAAAAGCATTTTTGTTCTTTAAAAAGCTTGTTGGGGTTATATTTTTGTTAAACATGCACATTTTACATATTTTTCTTCACTTTTTTTAAAAAAAGAGATAACGGAGCTACACTGGATAATCTCTGTATCTCCGTTATTGTCGCCTGAACAATATATTGTCATTATTGAGATATATCGCAGCTACACTGGATAATCTCTGTATCTCTGTTATTGTCGCCTGAACAGTATCTTGTCATTATTGAAATATATCGGAGCTACATTGGACAATCTCTGTATCTCTGTTATTGTCGCCTGAACAATATATTGTCATTATTGAGATATATGGGAACTACACTGGATAATCTCTGAATCTCCGTTATTGTCGCCTGAACAATATATTGTCTTTATTGAGATATATCGGAGCTACACTGGATAATCTCTGTATCTCTGTTATTGTCGCCTGAACAATATATTGTATTTATTGAGATATATCAGAGCTACACTGGATAATCTCTGTATCTCTGTTATTGTCGCCTGAACAATATATTGTCTTTATTGAGATATATCGGAGCTACACTGGATAATCTCTGAATCTCCATTATTGTCGCCTGAACAATATATTGTCATTATTGAGATATATCGGAGCTACACTGGATAATCTCTGTATCTCTGTTATTGTCGCCTGAACAATATATTGTCATTATTGAGATATTTCGGAGCTACACTAATTAAAATCTTCCCCATGAAGGAAAAACGGAATTTTCCCCATGAAGGAAGTATTAAATGAACATTTAAGTTTTTAAATTTTTAAAGAATTTCTCAACTTTTTTTTTAGAAAATGCGCAACTTAAATAAAAAATTCATCTAGTCTTTTTTAAAGTTAAAGCAAGAACATGTTGGTCCTTATTTTTATTTACGATTAGGTTAAGCCTTCTGAGGCTAGGAAGGGCTATGGGGCCGAGTGCTAAAGCTATAACTCGTTGTAAAGAAAATATAGTAATTATTAAAGGTTTGGTTAGGCGTCTGAGGTGCCGCAGGCTACAACGGGGGGCCAAACGCTGCGGCTAGGGTAAGGTTGGGGGGCCGAGCACTGCGGCTAGGATGGGCTAGGGGGCCGAGCACTGGGACTAGAATTGGATAGTGGCCGAGCGCTGCAGCTATGATGGGCTAGGGGGCTGAGCGCTGCAGTTATTAATTTTAACATAGTAAATTAGTGAAGGAAATTGTTACAGTTGGGAAGTTGCCGCTTTTCACTAGAGCGCTCAACTAAGTCAGAGGTCTAGTGTTGTTTTTTATGAGCTAGCCAAGTAATAAGTTCAATAAGGAACATGACCCCCCCCCCCCCCCCGAGATATGTTATACAAAAAAACCCAATATAATAAAGAATAACATTACCACGGTATATGGAAGACTTGACATATGAGCCACCTCTGCTCTGGTTTCTCCCAGAACCTCTTTTATCTCTCTTCTACATGCTTCTTGGTCATCCTGCAAATACACACAAAGGGACAGCCAGCGTCCTTTAAATGGCATAATTTTGTCAATTGTCCATATAATTCTTTAAATGTAGTGTCACGTGAAATTACGTAGATAAAATTCGTTGAAAAGAATAATTGCAATTCAAATTTTCGAGAAAAAGCCTTTTTTCCGCAGTAAACATGATGATATAGTTTCGCAGATTTTTTTTTTAAATTCTGACAGACCTGATTTAAAGCCAGGTAGAGTAGAACCCATTTAAGCGTAATTGAAGTGGTTTCTGTTCCAGCTTGGAAGAAATCTATCATGGAAGCACATAGATCTTCTTTTGAATACTTTCCACTATTGTCAGATTGCATCTATGCAATTATTTAGATAAGTCAATACTGCATCAATGCAGTTTAAGCATCAAATGCACTGTTTAAACTGCACTATTTGAGAACATGGTTTTACTAAGATAACGGTTAAATGATAGGAACTGATTCAGGAGAGAAGTTGATCAATGGGTGGAACTGATTCAGGAGAGAAGTTTATCAGTGGGTGGAACTGATCAAGGAGAGAAGTTGATCAATGGGAGGAACTAATTCAGGAGAGAAGTTTATCAATGGGTGGAACTGATTCAGGAGAGAAGTTTATCAATGGGTGGAACTGATTCAGGAGAGAAGTTGATCAATGGGAGAAACTGATCAAGGAGAGGAACTGATCAAGGAAAGGAACTAATCAAGGAAAGGAACTGATCAAGGAAATGAACTGATCAAGGAAAGGAACTGATCAAAGAAAGGAACTGATCAAAGAAAGTAACTGATTAAGGAAAAGAACAGATCAAGGAAAGGAACTGATCAAGAAAAGGAACTGATCAAAGAAAGGAACTGATCAAAGAAAGGAACTGATTAAGGAAAGGAACTGATCAAGGAAAGGAACTGGTCAAGGAAAGTAACTGGTCAAGGAAAGGAACTTTTCAAGGGGTGAAATTAATCAAGGAGAGGAACTGATCAAAGGATGAACTGATGAACTGATGAATGGGATATAACTGATCAAAGGACAGTAATGATCAAGGGGTAAAAATAATTGACCTGAGTGAATTAAAAATGTGACACAAACTATTATGAAAAAAGTAAACAAACAAATCGTCCTGAGAAATTTTAAATACTATATTTGAAGTAAATGTAACAATCAACATCTTTTCCTTTTCTTTGAAAATACCATTTAAGTATAATACATGAAACTACCTGATCTAGATAAACATCTATAAAATCTTTAAGTTGACCAGCTTCAAATCTTTCTTCATGTTCATCAATTATTTTTAGCATAAATGCTTTGAGCTCTTTAAGAATTTCAGCTCTGTTTTTATAACCAGTTACATTGGGAAAATGCTTCAAAAAGCTGTAGGGCAGAACTCTCAAATGAAAATCTCCTAATAAAAAAATAAAATTTTTGAATAGAGAAACTTGCAGATATCTACTGAAGAAATTATGGAGAAATTGTCAGAATTAAAGGATAAAATTCCGACATTTTGATCAGCTATAGGTTCAAAATGAAGTTGTGAATGGCAGATCACTTGAAATTACAACGAAATAGTTTATCAAATTATAGAAAATTCAACTTGATTACCTTTTGCAAAAATTTCATTTACAAGTTCAACCATTCGAACGGCCTCGGTTGAATTTATAGTTATTCTTGATCCAGAGACTATCTTCCATAGTATACTAATAACTGGAATATTAAAATCAGATCCGATCTTGATATCTCCTTGATGTAAACTGTACTTGGTGATCATCTCCTCAATCTCAGTATTGATTGTACTTTCCAAAGATTGCTTACCAAAACCAAAATCTTTCAGTGTTTTCAGAGCAAAACGTCGTTGATGACTCCATTGATCTCCGTTAGTGAGCATAATACCATCAGGTTTGTTTACAGTTACAAACCTAAGCTTGAGCTGGAAATCGGCAGCAGAACGATGGGAAAATTCTTCTTTAGAAAACAGCTCTTTCATAATTCTGAAGTCATTGATGATGTAATATTTAACAGTCGGTCCAATTTGTATAAAAGATATTGGGTTCTTGATTACACTAGGATGAGTCAGCCAGTCTAGAAAACCTCTTTTAGACGTTAACCACAACGGACACCCGAGGAATGGAATGCAGAGAGGTCCTGGTATGTTACTTACTTCTTTGGAGAACAATCTCCACCAAGCATATAGAAATAAAAATACTAATAGTATAGTCAACATTATTGAATCTTTAAACCGTACTAAAGCATATATAAATCCGTATTATGCTTTTATAAAGTATTTTTCTGACATTGCAGTTTTCTTATCTCCTATGAAATACAAGGAAACTACCCATGCAATCATTTTCTTACATGTTAATCAAACATTAAAAAATTTGTTGTATAATACAAGAATAACATATGTACTTTCGTGAATTTGCAAAAAAGTTTTTTTTCAAAACCATGTAGAATATTTTACATTTCAGATTTGGTAAATTTTCTTTAAATTGTAAAAATTTTCATTAAAATAATAACAAGGAGTATCTTTAAAGGGTTCTCTGGCTGGTTCACTCACTGTTTTTTAATTACCTAAAATCAGCAATTGTTACTTACAATAAAATTGTGCGCAAACCCTCCCTCTAGCCCTAAATCTAATCACTTTGCTTGGTATAAAAATAAAACTGTGCGCAAACCCTCCCTCCAACCCTAAATCTAATCACTTTGCATAGTATATAAATAAAACTGTGCGCAAACCCTCCCTCCAACCCTAAATCTAATCACTTTGCATAGTATAAAAATAAAACTGTGCGCAAACCCTCCCTCTAGCCCTAAATCTAATCACGTTGCTTGGTATAAAATATAACAGATATATTAGTACAGAGCGCAGTACACACCACATAGATACATCACAATACCATATCAGGTAAGCCGGGTTTAAAAATAGGGATCAAGGGATCAAAGGGATTGGTGTGCCGTCCCGTTTAGCCTTATCTAGTCTGTAAGTATGTGTATTATATTTGCTCCTTAAAAGTCGGCCCGGGTCTTGAAATTAACCTGAGTTTACTGTGATATATTATAGATCTTTATCCAAGTAGTAATCTTAGATTTCTTGATCCATTTACTTGGGAGTTAAAATGCTAAAGTCGTTTTTTAAGAGAAACCTCAATTTAAAATTGAAAACTTTAAAGCTGAAAAACAAGAATATCTAGTTTATTCTTGATGAGATAACGGTTCTAGGGTTATCGTTAAGAATCAGGTATATCACTTTAAAAATGCCGCTAAAATTTTATTTTGACACTTTCATTTCTTCACTTTTGAGAAAAATTGATTTGTACTAAAATGGGATTCAATATTTTATACAGAAATCGTTGAACAAAATGTTCTTTTTATAGCAACAAAAATTGTTTTCACAAATTATCTCGGGAAATTTTACATACTGCATTTTTTAAAGAGTTTAAGATATATACAAATAAATAACATTCTCAGGAGATGAGATTAAAGGAATACTAATTTTTTCAAATCTATTCTATAACCCTTCTAAAAGTATGAGAACCATAAATCTGTAAAATATGAAGACGAGTTTAAGCAATCTTATGAGTCTATGATGTTTTAATTTTTACGAATGCTCATTCACATGTTTTTGACGGTTCTTTCAATATTCCAGAAAGCTATGGCTTTCGATCACAATTTGACTCATTATACATAATTTTTTAACCTTTTTCTTAAGTACTTTTTGTCGGCATATACGTTTTGAATGGAAAAGTATAGAGTAAACAAATCCATAAGTTAAAAGATTGATGAACCCCGTTTCATTTCAAATAAAAGAAACCGAATGCTTCTGGTTGGTCCGTGTTGCAATGAATTATATGAAATAATAACTCATATCATAGTTGTATGGGTTCCCTCTAAACCAAAGGAAACTTATTCATAACACAGTCTTTGTCGTACATATCAGTACAATAAAGACGACGTTCTATTTGAATTTTTTATTTTTGCCAATAGATTAAAAAAATACTTGTTTATGATCATTTATCCTAATTAGGAAAAGTTGTCTTTATTGTATTGATATAAACGCCGACTAAGCTGTACTATCCTATTGACTAAATGAATTATAGAAACAAAGTTTATTCTTTTATTATAAATAATGGGATTTTTAAAGTTTCTAAGTTATACTATCATGATTTATCTTTATTATAAAGTTTCATAGAGTAGAAGTAATTCAACAATTATTTGAGCAAAAATATTGCTTATTTGAAATAAGCATTCTAGTTTCTAGGACATCACTGAACATTTTGATTCAAGACGACCGTGTGTATCTAAAATTGAATTGTGCATTTTATTCTATTCATGACCTAGGGAATACGCTAAAAAAATGTAAAAAATTATTTCGGGTTGAACTTTTTTCAGTTCTGCAAAAAATTCAGAAATATTTCTAAAATTTGTATGGTATTAAAGACCAGTGAGCATAATATGCATAGCCAAGATTAATACCAGAACAAGTGATATGCAATGTGCTCTTTATTCTGATTATTCTGATTAGAAAATTACTGTTTACTAGGCTAGCAAGCTGACCCAGCTCTTGAAAGAAGTGTTCATTCTTGGTCCAGGCAATTAATACCAATTATAATTTTTACTTCTATGACCCTGTATTGCATTCACCCCCCCCCCCCTCGGTTATGAATTAAAAAATCAACATTTTTGTAATTTCAATTTCAATTTTACGGAAATGTTTGCGAAATGCCTATTGTAAAATTGTTAACAAAATCTTTTAAATTTTATTTGAAAATGTATGTCTTCAACAAAGCTATGTTTTGAAATGTCATTTTTCAATAAAGATTGGTTTAACATTTTTTTCTTGAATTAAACGAAAAAAGGTCCACATTCTTAAAACTAAATCGAGGTTAAAAGAATTAAAAAATTAATAATATTAGAAAAAAATGTTTAGATTTTATATTTTTTTCTGTGGAAACTTATATTTACTAAACAAGACAGTTGTAAGACAACTTAAAAGTCGTCTTTGATCTTTAAATTAATTTGCGGTATTTATTCGTCAACCTACATGTAAATTTGATGGTGCAACTTTTGACCTGCGCAAATCCACTATACTCCACTTCTGACCTAAACAAATCCGCTATACTAAACATCCAACCTACTAGTACGTGAATTTACAGCTGCTATTTGAACTTGTGGCCGCAGCGCCCGGACCCCTAGCCTGTCAGCTAGCCGCGGCGCTCGGCCCCCTAGCTTGTCCTAGTTAGTAGGTCAGAAGTTCAGTAGGGGGGATGTTGCGTATAGACAATGTAACATTACAGTAAATTCTTGTCATATTGTTTATAGCTACTTATAATCATCTAAAAATATTTGTTATTAAATTCTGTGAAACCAGGAAGACAAGTCAGTTTTCTTGTTATAGCTGCCTTCGGTCCCACTCTACTGGATACACAGAGTAATAAAGGTAAAAATTAATGATTCTGGTCTCGTACTTTTGTAACACTCCGTCTCCATGTAAAGAGTGACATGCCCAATTCGTTACACTTGACATCTTAAAGATGGGGGGGGGGGGGGCAATTCGACACCAACTTTTGTAACAGAACAAAACAGCAAGTTTGGAGATCAAGACCTTCAGACATATTAGGACAAACAGGTATTAGAATGCAATTGGTACACCAAAAAACCTATGATTTGATAACTCACCTAACTTATAATTTTCATTGATTTAATATGCTAACCATTTTTGGAGGTCATTTTCGAATGGATGTCAAAATGGAGGTCTATGTCTAATTCAGCGCATGACTTATGTGGTAGCAAATAATTATGAAAAGGTTCATGTCTGATTAACTTAAAATAATTGCATTAGAATGAAAAAAGTGGTATTTTCCTTATTTTATGAGTTCATGGCGGTCAAAATGGAGGTCAATGACCTCCGATATCAAATATCTTCGTGATCTATGTAGTTGACCACAAGTAGATGCTGCATGCTAAATTTCAGCTTTCTAACCCCCTCAATTTGGCCTGACAGGTGTTTAGTTCTCACAATAAATCTCCATTGTTTTTGAAGAAAAACATGATGAGTCCATTTGTTTTGAGTTAAAAACAAGTGAAAAGGAATTGAGTCTTTGCCATACATTTTGATTTTCTAACCCCTATATCTTTGCAACCAAAATTTCATAAACCTTAGATATTTCTAACTACGCATTCTGTTAGATAAAAAAATCAATATTTGAAATAGCAAAGGTGTTCACCATCAGTTTTCAAAAATGTAGCTGGATAGGAAAATTAGAGTTTGTGGTAAAGATTTAATTTCTTTTGATAATTTATATAACGCTCAATGATAAGTTTAGCGAATGAGATCAAATGTATTAGCTCACATGTCTTATAAGTTATGCATGATAATTAGATCGTATAAAGCTCATATTTCTTTTTTACGAAATTGAAAATTCGAGTTAGAAATCAGTTTCATTCAAAAACTTTAATAATATAATTTGAAGAATATCTTAATCTCAATTACTCTTAAACGTAGAATCGTTAAACATTTCAACGTGACTATAATTAGTTTGAAAAATATGATCTAATCTTTAGATTATTAAAGATTAGTTGAACTGCGCATTCATTTTTTTTCTAGACTAGATTATAATTTGAAAACAATTTAATTTGTTAGCAATATTTGTCCTCGCACTGTTCTTTTCATTTCTTGACTTCAACAAATAGTAAATTAAAGGATGTGAAAGGAATTGAGCCTTTGGCACAAACTCAGATTTTTTAGACCTATATCTTTGCAACCCAATGTCGTAGATCTTAGATATATGAAACTAGGAATTATGTTAGATCAAATAGTCTAAGTTTGAAATTACAGGGGTTCCCCCCATCAGATTCCAGAGATATAGGGATTAGAAAATTTGAATTTGTGGCAAAAAGTCAATTTCTTTATTAATCAAAATTAGTATTTTGAAAGCTCTTGAAAAATTTATATAAAACATTTTGTCTTTTGTTATTATTTGTGAACAAAATAAATTTTATTTTTTTTACCGGAAAACTTCTAGAATTTTTCTATTTTTTTATCAATAATTGTAAAATAAAGTTTTTGTCAGCGATTAAACAGACATTATTACAATGTAAAACATATTCTGCATGTTATCAAATTGCAAATGAATCCGGATATATTGTATTTCAAAACACTGCTAAAATACCCCTATGTCACATGTGTCGCTCACTCCCTTTTCAAGACACTGAACGCGTAAAGGAATTGAGTCTTTGTCACAAACTCAAAGTTTGTAATCCATATATCTTTGCAACCAGACTGTGTAAACTTTTGATACTTCAAACTTAGATTATTTGATATAACAGAAATCATAGTTTGAAATATCTAAGGTCTACAACATTGTGTTAAGGAGATATGTGGATAAGAAAATCAGAGTTTGTGGCAAAGACTCAATTTTTTTAATTGACAATTTTTACATTTTTGCCTGAAGTAGAAATGCGCAAGTCACCTAATTTATACTGCATGAAACAAAGCTTTTCAGATGACCTTTGTGAGTCACTCAATGCCACTTTTGCATGGAGGGTCACTTAAAATAAAGCTTACAGTCCCTTTCAGCTGATATTTTTGTTGCTAGAGCTCGGCAAGTACTTCGCAAGTTTGAAATGGAACCCTAAAGATGCAGAAATAAACCCTCAGGTAGTATTGATCGAAAGTTGCAGAAATAAACCCTCAGGTGAAATTGATCAAAAGATGTAGAATTTAAACCCTCAGGTGATTTGTTGTTGGATATTGATATTATAATTAAACCCAGAGAGTCAGAGTTTATTATTATTAACCCCCTTGCACATTTAAAATTATCAAAACCATTAGGATTTTACGAAAACTCTGTTCAAAATTAACTTTCATTTCGCCATTTAGAACAAAGTGTACATTTTTTCAAATAGCTTCCGAAAGGTTCGATACCTAAAGAAGAGCAAAACAATTAGGAGAATTGAGACTATTCAGCTAATTAGAAATAGGTAAAAGGAAAAGAGTCTTTGTAACAAACTCTGATTTTTTAAAACCTATATTGTATCCAACTGATGGTGTAAACCTTTGATGTTTCAAACTTAGATTCTTTCATCTAACAGAATTCATAGTTTGAAATATCTAAGTTCTACGGCATTGGGTTGCAATTGCAAAGATACAGGGATTAGAAAATCATGGTTTGTTACAAATGCTCAATTCCTCTGTTGAGAACTTGAGACGTATGGCAAAACCAACCAAATGCATGATGTTTATCCTCAAATCAATTTCACAGAGAACCACAATTGAAAAAATGTTCAGCTACATAGAATAAATATTTCCTAAATTTTTTTATTTTATGTTGGTTGTAGTCTTTGAGGTGTCTTCCACCCTCTGATTGGAGTTTAGATGAAACTATTCAATGGTTCAAACTTCAAACTGATATTCAACATCATAGGCAAACTCAATAAACAGTTAGATTTATAAATCTGTAGAACAATAAGACGACAATTAGACTATTCCTGATGTATAACGCTATAAAATACCTATAAAATTGCTCAAATGTCGTCTTTCTAATCGACATTTTTTATTTTTTACACTTTTGTAAATAAATAACAGATCAAATTGAAACAGTGCAGCCTTTCAGGGAGAACCAATTTTAAATAACAGGGCCAGGGAAAATGTTATTAAATAATTATTAAAAAAATACCGCGTGAAAAAACGAGTAAAATTTGAAACGTGATAAAAAGTATTGAGTGATAATCAAAGAGGGCGTTCACGAAAAATAAAAGGGGGGTTATGCTAAATCCTAATCAAAATCAGATTCAACCGCAACTAAACTTACTTCTATAGGTTATGTACAGGGTGTCCCAAAAAACATGGGAATTCAGTGACGAATTCGATATCGTCTTTTTAAATATTTCTTTGATTTAGTATAGTGATACCTACTGAGAAAGCTGTAATCTGTAAGAGTTTCGTCTGCTATGTTTACATTTTGTTTGTTTATGTTTTGACTGCATACGGTTGTACTTAGTAAAACAAGAAAATTGCAGTATACAAACAGAGTAAACTTGTACGTCTTCACTGTTCATCTTACGGAGACATTATGGACACATCTTTACAATCTTTTACCGTTTTCATAAAATAAACTCTAGCAGAAATAATAATATTATGGCTTTTGAAATCAGGTATTACAATGCCAATTTATAACAAAGACGATATCGAATTCGTCACTGAATTCCCATGTTTTTTGGGGACACCCTGTATATAAGGAGAAAATGGTTGAACACTTTTTAATAATGTCCAACAGTCAAGATCAAAATTAACTTTTTTTGCATTGTTCCACTAAAACCGTAAAAATTTAAAACAAATTTAAAAATAATCATTTAAATATTACAATACCAGGCCCATCTTCTATTTAATTGCAAATATTTTCTCTCTGTGTAAATACATTGTAAAACAAATGAAAGTTTGCAGATTAAAAAAAAACTCAAAAATTTCATGAAAATCAAATTTTGTTGGAGGCTAATTTTTGAAATTTTGATCTTCTCAAAAATTTGGGCCCGATTGGTTTAGCCCTTTTGACTTTTATGGGATACAAACAAGCAGAAAGACATACAAGCAAAGTATTTATATATAAAGATAAATTTGAGGGAAAAGAGCCGACCAGGAGCTTTATTAAAAGATGAAAGGAAAGTATTGAGCTCTGTCTGTTTAGAATTCCTAATGTTCTCTGCAGGGATCTTCTTGCTTCAACCCAATTTCAGGAATTCTATTTTTATATTTTAACAATTTCCGCCATTTTACCTTTTTTCTCGGGTTTCACAGAAGAAAGGAAAATGCATGAATTTCTAAAATAGATGAATGAAATAAGATTGTTTTATTTTCTTTATACCGTGAGAACCAGAGAAAATTGGGGAAAATACGGTTCTTGTCTAAGATGTCGTTGGCCATATTTACGGCTTGAGCTTTCGGATTCAAGCTGCATCAGATTTTCCACAGAGTTGAGTTAAAAAAACTAATTCTAAAAGCGTATCCACCCCCAAAGTAGGAGTATTGAACGTCGGCTTTGCACTCAAACTCAGGATTTTCCGATCTTTAAAAAGTGTAATATGTCTCAAATGAACCCGAAAGAAGTTTTCGACAACACTGCGTACTCAGTTCAACTACCTTACAAAGCCGGTCACTCCCTTTAATGTTTTGAAGTTTTTGATATCCTGAGATTAAAATAAGAATTTGTTAGTTTTTGAATCTCATGAGAAAATCTACAACTTTCAGAGAAGCATCGCCAATCCTCGATATTCTAGTAAGTTACATAAAGATAAAGATGACTTTGATGATAATGATGATAAAGATGAAAATGATGATAATGATGATAATGATGATAATGATGATAATGATGATAATGATGATAATGATGATAATGATGATAATGATGATAATGATGGTGATGATAATGATGATATAATAATAATAATAATGATGATAACGTGTATTGATGATGATCAGGAAAAACTGTGGTCTGAAGTTTATAGCCTACAGATGGAAGAAAAGGAAAAGATTGGAAAAGAAAGAAAAACAAGTTTCGGAGTGAAGGTAAAAGATTTTAAAATATTTACAACTTTATTTAAAAAATGGTATTAACCATTTCGTGCAATTGCTATAAATAGGGTCTTTAAAAGTAAACTAATTAATGATCTTACGGAAATAAAAATAATTCTAAGCTTTTTTTTTTTGTTAACTTGATTGATATATTATAATCTTTTTTAAAGTCTGAAAAAAGTATAGGTTTAAACAAAGAGTAAATTTTTTAAATCTCTTAAAGATTTGCGATGTATAATAAACAAATCAAAAAATAAAGTTGCCACCTTACTCAATTGTTTTCTATATCTTTGTGTCCTTCCCAATACAGCATTTGCATTTGTTGTATTCACTTACCCCGCAAACAAAGGAGGCATTAGTAGGGTTTCCGGCGAACGAAACGTTTATGAAAGCAAAAAACGAACGGAAAAATTTGTATTTTAAATTAAATGAGATAATATGCTTAAAAAAATTTTAATCACAGATTTTTCCGTTCGTTTTTTGCTTTCATAAGCTTAAAACCAAAACAATGTTAATTATAAGAATTAGTTTGGAAAAGCCAAAATGAAACTCAAAACGATCGTTTTTAAAGCGATGCCCATCCCTACCTGGGCAACATCTTTATATATTTGTATTTCAGCCTTGAGCTTGGTGGAGGCTGAAGGGCAATGCTGAGTAGTATGATATTATCATAAAGCTTCATATATTTTTATTTTAGTCTTGAGCTTGTTGGAGGTCAAAGGACAATTTTGAGAAGGAAAATACAATTATAAAGATTTACTTATTTGTATTTAAACCTCGAGCTCCCTAGAGGCAGGAGGATGAAAAGATCATAAAGTTTTCTTTATGTGCCTCAAGCTTGCTGAAGGCTAAAGGACAATCTTGAGGAGGATGATGAAATCATCAATCTTTCTTTATTTGTATTTTAGCCTCGAGCTTGCTGAATGATGTTAAGGAGGATGACAAGATCACAAATCTTTCTTTATTTGTATTTTAGCCTCGAGCTTGCTGAATGATGTTAAGAAGGATGACAAGATCACAAATCTTTCTTTATTTGTATTTAAGCCTCCAACTCTGTAGGCTAGAGGATAATGTTAAGGAGGATGACAATAAAAAATGTCGAAAAAAGGAATTTCCCAAATGCCTGGGTATCTGGGAAATTTTTCTTTATTTGTATTTCAGCCTCAAGCTTGCTGGAGGTCGAAGGACAATGTTGAAGAGGCTGATAAGATCATAAATCTTTCTTTGTTTGTATTTTATCCTCGATCTCGCTGGAGGCTGGAGAATAATGTTGAGGAGGCTGATAAGATCATAAATCTTAATTTGTTTGTATTTTAGCCTCGATCTCGCTGGAGGCTGGAGAATAATGTTGAGGAGGCTGATAAGATCATAAATCTTTCTTTGTTTGTATTTTAGCCTCGATCTCGCTGGAGGCTGGAGAATAATGTTGAGGAGGATGATAAGATCATACAGGCTTTGGGAACCTCTAAAAATAAGTTCCAGGTATAAACTATAACCATGTACAGGCCACAGGATCTCTTAATAAAAAAGTTTATCCCAAAACTTTATTACTGAGCAGATTAGCAAGGTTGAAAATCCTTTGATGCCTTTTTTTGGCTTTCCAATTGATAATGAGCTTTGATTCTGAACCGATAATTGTTTTCCGGAAATAAAAAATTATTTAGACTGTCGTTAACACTTAGTTTTTTAGCTGAGAACAGACTGTTCGTTTTGTTAATAGTATTTTTCGTTATTTTTAAAGCCACGGTTTACTAAATACATTTTAATATATATTTAATGACATATATATAAATGAGGTGAACCTCAAATCACTTTTCTCTTGCTGATTCGGAATTCTGTATAACCTTGACATTTAGGTTATTTTAAGGCATTGTATTTTAAAGGATTATTTGCAACATTGTTTACCATAACCTTCCCTCAAATGTTGATTCTGTTCAGGAAAGATTAAACCTAGGGTTTGAGAAGAATATTCCAAGATATGAAAGCAGAACAGAGAGCATGATGCAGCTTGATTGGGCAGAGAAGGTAAGTGTAAGACGACTTTCAGTTTGTTTATTTTCTTCTGGCTTTTTTACATTTTTCATTATCGAGTTTGATGGTTATTATATAATGTTAGAACTGACGAGGGTTAACCAAGACCGAAATATATTTTCAATAAGGTGTGGAATTAACATCTGCTTTACTTATTTATAGAGGACAGAGGTTTGGTTCATCACAAAGATAAAGACTATTTTAGTGATAAAGACGACCTTTATAAATAAAAATAACTGTTACGGTACGGCTTCGACGTAATAAACGCGATCCCCTATTTAGAGTTGTTTAGTCCGATTCATGATGGCAAGCCACAAGACTTCGTAAGAGCCAAAATGATAAAGATATCTTCGTTGTTCTTCAAAATAGAATTCAATCAGAACTGAAGAAAAAAAATAATCAAATTCAAATTAAGGAGTGACAATGACGAAAGTTATTTTCCATATTTTTATTTAGATAAAAGCTTAAACGTTGTAAATTGGACAAGTCATTCTAAAAATGTTGAGTCACTTGTAAATCTGTCTATAGTCCTTTAAAAATAAAGGGATGTTTGTTAAGGTGAAAGCATCAGACCGAGCAGAGGCCAAATTGTATCCTGTTCTTAGGAATAAATTCATTTAAGTCACACATGGAGTTGGTTTACAATCGGTATTTAAAAATGTTTGGTTTGGAAAATTAACTGACATACATGCGGACGAAAATTCGGTCCAGTGCAGTGCATGAATATTTCAACATACCTGTTCGACTGTCTATCTGTATACAGAGTGTCCCAAAAAACATAGAAGTTCAGTGACGACTTTTATATCGTCTTCTATCCATGCAGCATGTTTTTTTCTTTAAAAAACAATAATTGCAGTATTCCAGTTTAAACATCTAATATAAAAACACCTGAGTCTAAAACTAAAGAACGAAAAGTTTTGACTTAAATTTTAAGTTTATGGTTAAATGCCACTTCTGACTTAATTTAAACCTAAACTTTAACCGTGAGGTTAAATATTTCGACGAAATCGAAAGTTAAAATTTAAACACAGGGTTCAAATCTTGAAATCCTGCATTTTCCATTTGTCTATTATTCAATCATCATTCAGCTGAGAAAGTGGCATTCATTTTTACGTTATATTTAAAAGTGAAAACCTTGTTAAAGAAATTTTTCGCTTTAGATTAATTAATTTTTGCATGTAAACCCAAAATACGGTTGTAATTCGAAATATGTTTTGTTTTCGGTTACGTAATCAGCTGATTAGCGATGGTTATGTAATATTCTCCGTAAATCCTTTTCTCTGATTGGTTCAGATTTTCCCGGGAAATTCAAATTTAAAATTGAGAAAGTTTAATATTTAAGTAGCTATTCATTATTTTACAGAACTTTTAACCTCGAACTTAAAATTCGCGCATTCTTTAGTTTTAGACTCTGGTCTTGAGATTTTCAATATGTGATCTACCATTTTGCATCTTCAAATTGACGGAGATATTGCAAAAGTTTTAAAATTTAATTCATTTAATAAATCAGAATTGTTTAAATAATCTAATATCTTGGCCAATTTTTAAGATACGAGAAAGGTGTAGACCACTTAATATAAAGCTTGTCAGATGTTCAGCCTCATTTTTTTACTTTCTTTGCCATGCATAACATATAAAGTAGTCTCTAAAATTCCCATGTTTATTGGGGCACTCTGTAACTTCAAATACTTACAATTAATTTTCCTCTCCGGTCCTTGATTACGTCGTTATAGGTGTCAATATTGATGCAAATTTCAAACTAATTCTTTAGCCTTTTATTCTTCAATAACACTTCAAGCTGGAAATTATTAATTTCGATAATATTAAATTTAAGTTTGAAATCTTTACACAGTCTGGCTATTTATATAGTTTACAATGCAGTTCTGGAAAAAGATTTTCAAAAAAATTTACAGGAGCGGCTCATTATATTTTCCAAAGCGGGTAAATAATTGAACATTTGTGCGCGCAATCCACCCTGGATTTATTTTTACAGTGAATTCATTTTACGCCCAAGCCATGACCAGAGGNGGGGGGGGAAGAAAATGTGTAACCAAGGTTTCAATTTTGATAATAAATCTTTATTTAAAGTGAATAAGTGAAAACTCTTTATGAATCTATTCTTAAAAATTAAAAAATCAAAATTAAAGGGCTAGAAAGTGCCAGGTCTCTCTTTTTGTGCTCTTAATTTTTCCCCAGTTTTCCAATATGGGGGACGTTCCCCCAATTTTCCATAGGGGGGGGGGCGTTCCTCCAATTTTCCCCCCGTAAGCTGGCTCAGTTGTGAACATATTTTTAAGAGACTTGCTGCAGAAACAATGAAGGAAAATTCCAGAATTCAACACTTTTTTATATAAAATTATGACGATATTTATTTCTCACTAAAACAATTGTGAATCGTAAATATATATGAAGGAGAGTCTACTGCACAGTCCCTTTCACCTCAGTAAATATATATGAAGGAGAGTCTATGGCACAGTCCCTTTCACCTCAGTAAATATATATGAAGGAGAGTCTACTACACAGTCCCTTTCAACTCAGTAAATATATATGAAGGAGAGTCTACTACACAGTCCCTTTCAACTCAGTAAATATATATGATGGAGAGTCTACTGCACAGTTCCTTTCACCTCAGTGCTAATTTAATTCTGATATTTTACTGAGGATTACGGACATGGATTTATAACAACACAGATATAACACTTCGTTAACAATTAACCTGAGGCAGAGGCCCAATGGAGTAACGCGCATTCAGCGTAGAACAGACTCTCTCTCTGTAATTCAACCCAGCATGCGCGTAACTCCTTTTGGATTTTGCCTCTGGGTTATTGTGAACGAAAAACTCCTAAATCTTGAAAAGACGACATCTAGTGTTCAATCTGTGTTGTTATTAATCTATGAATACGGGCTTATTTACTTCACAAGAAGAGTCCATTTTTAGAGCAAATGACATCATCACAATATTAAATTAAATTTTAAATCTGTAAATTAAAATTTTAGTTTTGATGTCATAAAAGTACGTTATACTTTGAGGCTATGTCAAAGTACAATTTTGTTCTAAGTTGTCATTTTTAAGCAATTCAATCATTCTTAATTTGTTTTTATGACTAATTAATATAATTTTCATGGTTAATCAACCTTTTTGTAAACATGATAATGATGTTGGTACAAATGTGCATTATCATCAGAATTTAAAGATTGAAACTGAAGATTTTTCGGCCTTGGCGAATTTTAAAATATATATCAACAGATATTTTGGGATAAAAGCTGTGCTTCCTCATATTTCGTAAAACTAACACATGTTAACTGTGGCTTCTGTACAAAAGGGACTTGCAAACTTATGCAGTAGAAAAAAGTAAGAATTCAACACAGTTAAAAACAACACAACAAAATATTCTTCCTTGTTAATCTCATATTAGCTCTGAAAAGCTTGAAGTTTTTTTATGTTTGTGTTTACTGTTTAAGTTTAAAAGTTAAACCTTATCTTAAAGTTTATAAATTGGTTTCTCTGTTTCAATTAGGTCGGTTGAGTCAGCATACTTTGAATTTGATGGTAGTTAACAATTGAATTTTTTTGTAACAAATTGGGTATTTTTTATTTTCATGTTTTTTACAAAATACAATTCTAAAGTGAAAAATTTGGTATTGATACATGGTATTAAATATTTGGTATTGATACATGGTATTAAATATTTGGTATTGATACATGGTATTAAATATTTGGTATTGATACATGGTATTTTATATTTGGTATTGCTACATGTTTTTGATGCAGTGAAAAATTTGGGTTTTAATGTAAAGAATCATTTGCACAAATTTGTTCTTTTTTTCTGTCTAGTGTCTACTCTTTTTTACTTTATTTAACTGTGTTGCATTATCTACATAATGTAATAATGATGTTAAAGGATGATATGATGCAGTTGTGAACAAAAGATGATGAAGCACTATGTATTTAATATTCTGTATTGTGTGCAGAACATTCTGATTTCTAAAGTAGTCTGATTCAGCTGTATAATTTGGTTTTTTCTTCACAATAACCCTAAGTTAGAGGCCCAAAAGAGTTCTGCGCAGGCAGTGCATGCTCTCTGTCTGTCTTGTAATTAAACGCTGCCTGCGTGGAACTCCTTTTGGCTTCTGCCCATGGGTTTTTGTGAACAAAAAACCCCTAAATCTTGAAAAGACGACATCTAGTGTCCTATCTGTCAAGGTTAATTAATCTATGACTAAGTGTGACTTATGAATTTAAATTTGCAGTATTGACACCAGGAAGCTATCTAGCGAGAATCCACGAAGATTTTCCACATGGCGACATTCTCCGGAGAAATAATATTTAAGTAGAGTTAATATCCAGATTCCAGATCAATGCTTGAACTTGGTCGTTTGTTTTTACTTAAGATAAGTTTATTATTCCTTTGATATCAAGCATTGTGTTCGTACCTCGTAGGAATACCTAAAATTGACCCTCAACATTAAAAATGCCCGCAGTGGACATTGAGATCAAGAGATCGGTATTGTGAGATTCCAATATAAAAGTTCCTGTCTCAGAAGTTCTTGAACTTAAATTTGATTCTTCTGGGAATCCCAGTGATTGTTGGGATAACTTGAACTGAGGGATAAAGCATTTATCCTTAAATTAAAAAAGTGCCTGCAATGGAAATCGAGATCAACCGTTCAAGATTGACAATAATACTTCACTAAAAAATTTCGGCCTCAGTTGAGATAAAATATATAGATATCAGAAATATATAAAGTGACACGTTGAAAGCAAAGAAAAGTATTCTAGAGAGATAATTAAATGGTTTTTAGAGAGAGATCACTTTTCATTTTGATTTTAGGTTGACAGAATTAATACAAAAGGTTTTCAAAGTCCAAAATTTAAAAAAAAAATTTTATTTCGTGAACCAGTTTTGAAAATATGATAAATATATTATTGGGAGCAAAATTAGATGAAGCAGTCCATATTCTATATATTTTTTTAAATGATTGCACAGTAGAATTCGCAACACAATTTAAAAAAATGTGCCATGTTTGAAAGAAAAATTTTAGAGGTCTGAAGAATTTGACTACTGAAAATGTGTACCGTGGATTATTTTAGTTTAATTTATTGTTGAATAAAATGTGAACTACAAATTATGTTTTGTATCATTATATCATTATATCATATATTTTACCAAAGCTTGATATTTAAAAAAATAATAAAGGTTCTCAAAAGTATATTTCTCTCATTAATTAAAAAATAAAATAGAAGAAAAATGAAATCACCAAAAATTTACTTGAAGGGAGTGTTCGTAAAAATGAAAGGGGGTATAGGCTTACGACGAAAAATAAAAAAAAAATATTATGAAATATCATCTATATACGAATGCGTCGAAAAATTATTGATGATTATTGATTGTAATATCTGAGCGATTCGTTTCCATTGATATACAAGAATAACCTAATTTATCTAGGTTTGTTTGGAATTAAATTGATTTTTTATGATCCGAGTTGAATATTGCAACTTTCTGAATTTGTATGAATGCTACGTTCTTCGGAATGAGTCGTTTTTAACAGTTTTCTAGACGCAACAGATAGAAGAAAGATTAGTAGCGATCAAAATCGCTGACTTTTCGTCTTAAGTCTATACCCCTTTCATTTTTCGCAAACACTCCTTTAAAATATGCATGAACAATTTGATATTCCCAGGGTTCTACCGGGGTCACACTCAAAGTCTGAGGGAATTAATCATTAATAAAGAAAAAATATGGATTTTTAAATTTTTCTTGGATCTAAAAATCGTAGAATTTTCAAAAAATAATTGAATCATTTTTTACCACAATTCTCCTGAATTGGCTTTACTATAAGTTTGGAAATGGAATTTACAGGGGAAAGCTATTTTTAAATTCTTCTCAGAATAGAGATTAGTCCTAAATCCTATAAATAATCATATTCAAATTTTTTAAAATTCATATTATACAAGCTTCGGAACCCAGCTTTGCCTGAAAACGGAACTTTTCATGATCGGACAAAACAGCAAACATCACAACAGGGATTACTCCCCCCCCCTCTCTTGTATTGTAATTTATCAGATTTATTTAAGATTTTTTAGCTTTACTAGGCTTTCAGGGCGCTTCGCACCCATCTTCGATTTCAACTTTTAATTGTGGTTTTATCTGTGAGCCTCTTCTCTTTGTACAGTATAAAACAAAAACAAAAAAAGTTTGCGGATTTCTTAATATTTTTTGCGCTTTTTCAAAATTTTTTCAAAAATAAAAAACTTTGAAACACAAATATTTAAAATTTTAATCATTCATAAACCTTCCCTGGGATCACGTGAGGTCCCACACAAAATTTGGTCCCGATTGGTTTAGCCGTTTTGACGTTTATTGGATACAAGCAGACAGACAGACAAGCTAAATTTATATATAGACTAGCCTTAGAGGGCGCTTCGCACCCATCTTCTAAATTAATTGTAAACATGTTCTCTTTGTTTACATCGTAAAACAAAACAAAAATAATTCGCGGATTTTCACAGAAAATTTCGTGGATTTTCAAAATTTTGAAAAATTTAATGAAGATCGAATTTTGATGGAGACAAATATTTGAAATTTTGATCATTCATAAACCTTCCCTGGGGTCCCTAGATGTCCCACAAAAAATTTGGGCCCGATCGGTACAGCCGTTTTGACGTTTTTTGGATACAAACAAACAAACAAACGAACGGACACCCAAACAGACAGACAAGCCAAATTTATATATAGATTTAGATAATTTACCTAACTTTGTCATACCTCCTTAAAATATGAAGATACAAACTTTCCAAAAAGACATTGTTATTCATGTTTTTCTAATCAAAAATTGATCCCGTTCAATCGGTGTTTTTTTTTCTAGGCACGATTTTTGCAAGCTGCAGACTGCAGAGACAACGAAGGATTTTTGCAGAATTTAACATTTTTAGAAAAAAAGACAATATATCCTCCTTTTTTTAGTCAAATAGGTTGTGAATCGGACATTTATTTCTGTTTAACCCTTTTCAGGCTGACGTCTGGAATACCATAAATAGTGGGGGGGGGGGGGTGTCACAGGCCCCCCCTCTATTTCATTATTGTGATAAGAATTTATAACATTTGGAAAGCCCTTTTGTATAAATGCCCTACTCCATAAAGTCTTTTAGTACCAACTTATGCACAACTCAGACAGGAACTCCACGAATATCACTATCAATGTTAATCCGGACACAAATTTACGGGTACCAATACTTGTTCCCTCTTGTTATGGTTGACGAGGCGTAAGAGCTATTCATTTCAGTAATACTTTACTATGAATGTCAATCCTGTCAAGACTTTATCTGTATTGATACTCGTTCCCTCTCGTTATGGTTGATGACACATAAGGGCCATTCAGTTCAGTAATACTTTACTATCAAAGTCAATCTGGACATGACTTTATCGTATTGATTCCCAATCTATTTCTATCTTTCAAGAGTATCAAAGCGGAGTATTTTCCAACTGACGTGTATTTCGATATCTATGCTACAGGTTAAGTTGATGTATGTATTTACAAGATTTGCGCAGATATTTATAAGCAAAGTTAAGCCAATCACAATACAGGTTTGACATAGTTATTTACAGACGTAGCTTGGTTAGGTTAATCTAAATACAAGTTTTGCGTAGATATTTACAAGCGCATTTAGATTTACAGACCTTAATATATCTAGGTATGTTCAGGTTAGCAAATATAGGGTAAGCTACGATATTTGTTACACTTTCAGACTCAAAATTAAAATTTGCAAAAAAAAATTGCAAATTGGCACGATTTTTAATATTTTTTGGCAAAATCAAGTTATTAAGTTAAAAATGTGCAAAAGCAAAAAGTTCGCAAAATATGACAATTTATACATTTAAAAATCCCTTACCACGGCGAATTCAAATATTCAAAAATATTTTTAAAATATTCGAAAACAAAGTTTTTATTCAAGGAAAACTGAAAATGAGCAAATTTTCTTTAAAAACATCTGCGCAAAAATCTTTGAAAAATTTCTTCGCAAAAATTGTGCAATCTGCTTAATTTCGTTAAAAGCTTACCAAAGAGCAATAAAAAGTCGAAATCCAATGACCGGAAATAGATCTTAATAGTAAATATAGATTTAGTCGAAAAAATGTAAAATAATGCATTCAGGCAGTAAGCTTGAGGACTCAGGCAGTAGGTATATAAGCCCTGCTTTGAACCTAAAGTGAGGGGCATGGATTAGTTAGAAAAATAAAAGATATAAACAGTCTCAGACCAATATGTTTTGAGTTATCTTAATTTGAAATAAAAAAAATTTAAACAGCCTCAATACTTTTTCAGTTATCTCCTAAAAACGTCAGGGAGGTCCCCGTTGGACCAGTGTTAAGGATGATAAACAATATTTTGTTCTCTCAAGTTTCACAAATATATTTGTAAGAGCAAATAAATATTATATTAGCATGTCTTTATGTATACATATCATGTTACAAATTATTTTCTTTCACCTTGAGTAGTGTTTTTTACGCGTCCTATATTAACCATCAAAAGATATAAGAGATTTGAAAAAACACAATATTTGTTTGTTGTTATATACTTAACCTTAAACAAGAAATACTATTCCAATAAATATCATATTTAGCAGTTTTTATACATTATACTTATCATGTTACCCATTATTTTATACTTTTTTATACTTACTTATTAAACATTCATTTATTTTTCTCGGAGTGACCTGATTCAAAAAGAACACATTAAAAAATCGTATTTGTGTGTGTTGTTTAATGTTTTAACACGCTATTTATAGAAAATGTTTAGCGAGAGTTAGAAGACATTAGATTTAATATTGGGAAAAAGTATAATAAATAATCTGGCTTTTTCTTAGACAAACTTGACAATGATAGAATAAATAAAACAGGTATAATAGTTTTTCTCTGATTTTCATCATTTTGTTGACTGAGAGTGATGTAGGTTTTTGGTTTTAGACGATTATGAAGGATCGTTTACCCCCTCTCCCCCTCCCCCCCCTCCACACCTTTACAAAGCTAGTAAAGGATATAAAAGGGTTATTTATAATATAAATCTTCACCCACAGTTTAAACTTAATAAATTTAAATTCAATTCTGGAAAAGAATAGAGAAAATAATATTCATTCAAAATTAAAGAGGAATTTTTCTGGCCTTTTTTAATGATATTGTTTCTGAGGGAATATATTCCCCTGTCCCCACTGCCTGCTTTCTAAGTATAAATTGTGACGTAGGCCTCGGGAAACCCAGGGAAAATATAGTTTACAAAAATATATTTACACAGTTGTAAAGTTAATAAAAATTTTTTAAATTTTCATGCTTTTTTCCAAAACAGTTGAAAATGCGGGAAAAAATAGAATTCCCCATGTTGGGGGAAAGCAGCAAAATGAAAAGGTAGTGCATGGAAGAAGAATTAAAGAAAGACATAGTTGAACTGCACATGAAAATAGTGAAGAAGAGGTGAATATAGAAATAGAAATTACACTGTTTTTCTCTCCATATATATCCCGATATAATGGCATTAAAAGTACTTTTAATGGTTATAATAGGGCAAAAAAACGGTGGTTTAGAAGTCAGATTTATTGCAGTAATCTGTTAAGAGCCTGTAAGCGTAATTTCAAATAACCATTCAAATAAAGGGTTTTTATAATAATTTTTATATCTTAAACAAATATTAATTTTTTAGATTTCCTTTTCTGTTTCTGTTGCAAAGAAACACATTGGTAATCATAAATATATAAAAAATCACAAATGAAATTAATCAATTTTCTTCATATTTATCTTGTTTTGCTGAAACAAAGGAATTGAGTTTTTGTCACAAAAGTTTGAAATATTAAAGGTCTACAACATAGGGATAAAAAGATATAGTAATTAGAAAATCAGAGTTTGCGGCAAAAACTCAATTCCTTTGAGCCGTTATCATTTGGAATTACGAGTCCTAATCGGAGAACAATATCCATATCTTTACTTCGGTACAGCTTGTACAATGTACACGAAATAAACTAAAGTATGTACAATACGTACTACTATTTGTTTCGTGTAAATAATTATAACGTAGGGTACAAATATACATATCTAAATTATTAGAATAATGGACTAGAATGCAAATGAAAAGGGATTACAATGAAATTGAAATGGAATTAGAATAAGATTCACAAGAAGGAATGAGCAATGAATGGGGTTAGAATGATAAATAAATGGGATTAGAATAAGAAAGAACGGGGATTTGAAAGAGAAAGCTATGGGATTAGAGTGAGAAAGAAAGGGGGTTAAAGGAAGAAATAGACAGGGGATACGAATACAATATAAAGAGTATTTAAATGAGAAAGAAAGGGGATTTGAAAGAGAAAGAAAGGGGATTTACATGAGAAAGCAATGGGATTAGGAGGAGATAGAAAGGGGATTGGAATCATATAGAAAGGAATTCATTACAATAAGACATAAATGGGATTAGAATGAGAAAGAACGGGGATAAGAATGAGAAAGAACGGGGATAAGAATGAGAAAGAAAGGTGATTATACAGAGAAAAAAATGGGATTAGAATGCGAAAGAATGGAATTAGAATTGTGGATTGGAACTGAAAGCAAATGGATTTTAAAATAGACAGAAAGTGGATTGCATTAAGATATAAATAGAATTAGAATGAAAAAGTAAAGAGGATTCGAATCAGATAGAATGGGGATTATAATAATTAGAATGGTTTAAAAATGGGATTAGAATGAGAAATAACGCGGGGATTAGAGAATGAGTAAGAAAGGGGATTAGAATAAGATAGAAAAATGGGTGGAAACAAATTTAACCCTATAAAGGCTAGGGGGTCTGAATATATGTATAGCCGGGGGGTGGGGGAGAGGCTTCAAAGCCCTCCCATTTTCCAATTTTCCCATTTCGCTGGAAACCCTAGTAATTTTTGTCCCTATAATGTGAATTTAAGCAACCCTATTTGGTTTCAGTCAAATAAACTAAATACAATGAAATTCTGAAATATAGAATTTAAAATTTAAACTCTTACATAAGTATACTTTATGTCAAGACCAGAATTACAGGTCAAATTTTATTTCAAATTAATGAAAAGTACAAATCAACTCTGTTGGCCAAAATGACAAAAACAAAATCAACAAAACATTCATATATATATACTAGCTGAAGGGCCCGGCGTTGCCCGAGAAAAAATTTGAAAAATTATTTAGAAAAAAATATCTTTTTTTAGCTAATATACAACATTTATATATTATACGAGGTTGTTTGTCTCCGATCAGAACTCATCTGTTGATGCTCTTAGATTAGTTTAAAGGGGAGTGGGTTGAAGTTGGGCGAGAAAAATTTCAAGTCAAAACTGGATTTCCAGTTTACAGTAAGAACCAGAAAACATTGAACGCAAGTTATGAAGAATAAATATTTGACCCGAAATATATATCTTTTTCTGTTTCAAACAGTTACATAAAATAAAAGAAATATGGCTAAAATTTCCAATTAAAATCATTTTAATAAAATATTTTTTTTTGTTTCTGAGAGTTTAAAATATTTAAAGTTCATGCAATTTTGAAATCCTAACATTTATCTGAGTCTACAACAACAAAATGTGTAAAACTGATGAATGCCCAGTTTGTACACTGACGTTAATGGTTTTAATGACAACAATGTTTTTGTCTAAACAAAAAATTTAAATTTGTTTAAATTTTCTGAGACGTAATTTATATACTTTGACTATCGCCTTAGACGTTTTAAGATACAAAAAATGTATACTTAATTATTTTTATATTGTTTCTATACTTATTCTTTGCCTGTTTGTTTATTTTGTATCCAATAAACGTCAAAGTCACTGAACGGATTGGGCAAACATTTGGTGTAGGCCCTCACATGCCCCCAGTACATTGGTTTATAAATGATTAACATTTCAAAAAACAAAATGATATTGTCATTAAGCCAAGTGATGTTAAATTTCAGTGAAAAATATATTGTTTTAGTTAATTCTAAAAAGTAATTTACAGCAAATTTGCACAAAATTAGAAAGATAATGTTCAGTTCTAAGGTATAATTGCATTTGATAGTAAATCGTGAACAACTGTCAAATGACCCTACTTCCTTAGAACAGAACTTTCATTCCTCTGTATAAGACTGTTAAACACCGTTTTCAAGTGTGGTGTCTCTGTAAAACTGAGTTTTGGATTTAGCGCGCCCAGAACCCTATTTAAAAGTTCTTTTGCTTTAGCTAAGAAATTATCTCATTCAAAAATATTAACATTATTATGCAAGTCATTTTTAACAAAAAACTTTGAAGAACAATTTCGTAAAATATTTAGTTTTTCAGTTTAAAGTAAAGCACGTGTAATTTCAAGTCAATGTCCGATTTACAACTGCACCCTTAAATGTTTGATCAAGTATGCATCAGATATCCATTTTTTGATTGTTTTAAACTGTATATTTTCATTTGCTTTTACTGTGCGAAAAAGAATTGCATAATTGTTTATGAGAATTAAACACTTTTTGAATCAGAAAAAACAAACAGTTTATTCTACATTTTTGATCAGAATAAGGTTTAAATTGTGGTACCGTTGTAAATCGGACATCGGTCTCATTGCATGGAGGATCGTTTGAAGTCTTACGCTAAAAATTCCACTAAATGTAGCACAATACAACTATATAATGTGTCACGTGTTCAGATGAAGAATTTAATATTTAAATCCTATTTTTAAATTCAATAGAAGTCTTTTGCTCACGTTAAATATTTTACAGGTCTTCTATTTCGAATAAACTATTTCAATTTTGATTTTTACCAAGCTTGCGAGTAAAAGCTTATTTTAACGTTAACTGGCAAACTTATAATTTTAAAAAGCTTGTTTGATGTCAAAACAAAAATAGAAAAGTCTTCTTCCACCCTAGTATGATTAGTAGTAATACTGTCCATTTGATATCGCCGCTAAATTTCTTTATTTTTCTCCTATTGGTGGATTTTTTTAAAGATAGATAGATAGAATGATGATCGATAGATAGCACTGAAGACACATTGAAACCTAATTAGATAATCATTTTTAAAAAAATTAGTATGTTCCTCTATTATCATCGTTGTTTTATAATTTAATGTTAATTATTTTTTTATTTATAAAAAAATTTAGATTTTTTGTTTGTTTTCGGGGCCCTTGGTTAAATGCTTCATTGTTTTGACATAAACCACTGTAGCAAAGTTTGGTCGCTGAAAGTACAAGGATAGTCTCTGGGCCAGGACCAGCAATTTCTTTCTGAAATTGCTGGTTTTATGTGTTAGCAAAGCTCTATATTTCATAATGAAAAATTTGGCCGCTCTTGACAAAAATTATGTTTTTATTTCAATTATACACTTGTAAAAAATAACTTAGTAATATAAAACAAATTAAAAAATGAAAGTCATCTATGACGAAATCAACGGTTTATCAATTACAAGAAAAACAATAATTAACAATAAAAATATTTTCTGAAAAAGGATGACAAGCCTCGGACAAACAACATGCACGCTAAACCATGTCATAAGCATGCCAGATTAAATGCGGGCATGTCACAGCAGACTAACCCATGTCATGTCATGTCAACCCAAACCCAAGCATGTCATGCAGTGGGCTAAACATTTTATTACACGCAAAACTAAACCCGGGCATGTGATGCAGCGGGGGTTAAACATTTTATTACACTCCAAACTAAACCCGCGCATGTCATGCCGCGGGCTAAACATTTTATTATATGCCAAACTAAACCCGGGCATTAATTATGTTAACGATCGTTAACGAAGGGTCTTCGTTAACTATTGGTAACGAAGGGTTGTCGTTAACGATCGTTAACGAAACGACGAACTTTATAAAAACGGTCGTTTTTGGAAAAAACAATCATTTTTGAAAAAAAATACACACAACTTTATTGAATGTCGTCTTACATATGAAGTTGAAAAGTTGTGTGGGAGCTAAAACTTCTTGATATTTTCTTCAAAACTACTTAATGATAAGAACAGATGCCTTTCAGGTTCATTTCCTCTCTTCGTTAACGATCGTTAACGAAGGGTTTCAGTTTTTTGAAAAATGACCGTTTTGTTATGAAAACGACCACGAAAAATCGAAACCACGATTTTTATAAAAAAAACGGTCGTTTTAAAAACGACCATTTTTAAAAAACGAACTTTTTAAGATAACGATCGTTTTTAAAAACGATCGTTGCGTTTTCGATTTTTTGTCGTCGTTTTCATAACGAAACGGTCGTTTTTAAAAAATACTGAAAACGATAACATCCCTAGTCATGGCACGCCAGATAAACTTGAGCATGACACAGCAGGCTAAAACATACCATAGCACGCCAGATTAAGCCTAGGTTGTCTACCTATCAGCCTTAATGACTGAACTGTACAAATACAATTGTTTAAACTAATAAATGATTTAAGGAGATTATAGCCTAACCCATAATATAATAGTTAAAACTGCAGTGTACGCTCTCTATGTAGTTTCCAGTCGATGTATTAGTAAAGGATCAGCTTACATTATCACTCTTTACAATATAACCTCGTTGTTTAAAGTCATACTAAACCAGACTCAATGAAAAGTGGTATAGGCTTATTTCGAATTGAATTCGATGGTTATCGCTTTTAATCTTTCTGCTATCTGTTGCGCCTATAAGGTTAAACTCGACTCATACATAGAACGTAGCGTCCATACAAATTCACAAAGTTACATTTTCCACTCAGATTGTATATCATTCATTTGTATAGAGGCTACACTCTTCGGTATGAGTCATGATTAACCATTTGATAACCCTAATACACCCCTTTCATTTTCGCGAATACTCCCTTTAAAGTAGAGTATTTGTATACGAGTATTTACCTGTAAACTCGTACAGCAAAAAACAAAATCTAACATTTTATTTGTAATTTCAAACCTACCGAAATCTTGTTAGAGATCATGAACAAAATAGAGTTTGTGATGAAACCCTCATACATTAAACATTCTTTTAGTAATTTCTCACATACTATGTTCGTAAGTTCTTAATTCTTTTAGTTGTTATATTTTATACAGGGTTACCCAAAAAGGAAAAGACTTCAGAGACGACTGCAGAAATTTATACTATCTAAGTCCGATTTTAAGAATTTGAGCCGCGTCTCAAATCGGCCAAAAACCGGTTTCAATTGAATACAACATTAAATATATTTTTAAAACCAGCCGTATTTGAGGCGCGTTCCAAATTTAAGCCACGGGTCAAGTTCTTTAAATTCAGCCTCTGTTTCCTTAAATTAATGCAACTCTAAATTTGATCCTTTCTTTGTCCTATTAATAAAAAAAGGCTTTATTTAACCCTATTCCCGCTGGGGGGGGGTCAATTTGACCCCCCCCCCCTGTAGTTTTTTTTTTACATAACTAAAAAAGTATTGGTCAGAGGTTGTTGAAATTTTCTGACTTTTCCTATATACCCAAAGCACTCCCTTTAGGCCTAAAACCGGGCTTTAATACTAACTGCCTGAGTCCTCAGGCACACTGCCTGAATGACTGCTTTTTCCTGTAACAAACTAAATCTTTGTTTTGACCCACTTTCACTTGTCAGATTTTGATAAAATTTAGCTTTTTGGAAAGCCTATGACATAAGGAAACGGATTACACAAGTTTTGCGAAAAAAAATTGCAAATTTTTTGCAAACAACCTGTCAAAGGAAATTTGCACTTTTTTAGTTTTTCTTGATTAAAAATCAGGTTATTTAAAATTTTGCAAAACTTTTTGCATATTTGAAATGGCATGGTCAAGGGCTTTTCAAAAATGTAAAATATATCATTTTTTGGACAATTTTTTTTTTGCAAACATTTTTACTATATAACTAGATTTTGCAATAAAAAATTCAATTTTTGCAAATTTGCAATTTTTTTTGCAGATTCTAAAAGTAGAGCACAAGAGCTTTCCGACCCCCCCCCAGCGTATCCTGGTTTTCAAGTACCCCAGAAGGGATAGGGTTAAGGACTTCATTCGACTTTGGAATCATCAAATTTAAAGAGATTCTGGTCGTCTTTGCAGTCTCATCCTTTGTGATTAACCCTGTATTTAAGGAACAAAGTGTTTCTGTGTCTACATTTCTAATTATCTAATTATCATTTTGTTAGGACATTTTCTAAAATTAATTTCGAACATTTTCTCAAAATTAAATTCAGACGTTTTTTCAAATTAATTTCAAATTAATTTTGTTCTAGAAGTGCGAACTAGTGAGTCAATGTTGAGGATTAATCTGTAGAAGATGGAGACGATCAAACTCAAAAAATCTGCTTATGTTGAGGTAAACTACTTGCCATTTACAGGCCTGCATGCCCGATTCACAACACTGTCAACAAAAGCTCTATCCGATCAAGAATGAATCAAATATTCTTGTTATTCCAGCCAAAAATGACGTATTTCTCATCGTGTGTTCCCTTTTAAAAATTACCACAAAGAAGTTGTCCGGAAAATTTACGTTAATACAATCGACCTTTCATTGTTTTAATTTCAACATCAGAGAAACAATTAAATTGTTATAATTTGTATAAATAATTTCTCTTTTTTAAATATCGTCCATATTCCCTTCCATCGATGTTATTTCAATATCAGAAAGACTTGAGAAAGACTTGAGAAAGACTTAAGAAAGACTTGAGAAAGACTTGAGAAAGACTTGAGAAAGACTTGAGAAAGACTTGAGAAAGACTTGAGAAAGACTTGAGAAAGACTTGAGAAAGATTTGAGAAAGACTTGAGAAAGACTTGGGAAAGACTTGAGAAAGACTTGGGAAGGACTTGAGAAAGACTTGAGAAAAACTTGAGAAAGACTTGAAAATGATAAAGGCTTGAGAAAGACTTGAGAAAGACTAACCAGTTATGTTTGTTAAAGTAAATTTATTTTCTTGAAATGATAAAGAGCCAGAAATAGACATTTACTTAGGGGGACTAGAGACCTTATTTAAAATGACCTCCTTTTTAATACTTGCACGCCCAAATTTCAACGGAACCTATAAACCTGTATTTGAGTAACAATAAGGAAGATATTGTTGTCCATCTAAAAAAATCTTAAATTCTTGAACCATGGTATTGTTGTGAACCCAACATTTTACTCTATAATTGCTGAGCCATTTGAACTTATATTTGCTGGGCCCTCAACCTGGTTATCTGAAAAATAAGCTCAATTAATTTATGAATTGGTCTGTTTGTCTAATTCAAATTTAATTGAACCTAACTATTCTTTTCTGATTGTTAATCAATTTATAGACTGATTTTTTGACTGAGTAATAAATATTAAATTGTACACTGATTGATAGATTGATTCCTTGGTTGACTTACCGAAAAATTGATTGATTAATGATTAATTAATTTGTTGACAATTTTAGTGATAAACTGATTGAGTGATTGATTTATTGAAATTTTTACAAAATAATTTAATGATTTGTTGATTGAAGGATTGATTGACTAGATGGATTGACTTCTTGTTTAATTGGCTGTATTACTGATTGATTCATTTGTTGACTATTTACTGATTCACTGTTTAATTAATTCATCAGTTGATTGATTAATTAATTAATTGAATGAATGATGGATTTGTTTGAAGGTGGTTGAGCAACCTGCATGGAAATGATTAAGGTTCAGATATGAATGTGAAGGGGCGAAGTTCTTGCTCATTTACAATCTGCTTGACTGATTAATTGATTTATTGGTTAATCACGGCTGGGGGGGGGGAGTTGTTTTCCAACCTCCCCTTTTTTCGAAATAATTTAAAAACGGCTTACATAATTGTAAACTTAAACTTCTTAACTTTTCATAGTTGTGAACAAATTTTGTTTTTATGCATAGGATAGGGTGGAGGACAGTCAAAAGGCGAGTCGGTGTTTGAAAAAAGCAGATATGCGTAATAACATTTTTTCAATAAGCAATTGGACTAAACTATATAGATTTTTAAAGCCCTTGAAAAATGGATGTAATATTATGTGTCACATGTTAAATTTGTCAAAAGTAAAACTAATGATTTATATACATTTTTCCGACACACTTTTTCAACTTTGTTTTATATCCTCCCTGGCAACCAATTAAATGATAAAGGTCTCTTTATTTAATGAACAGGCTTTGAAAAGTTGGACTAAGGACATGTTTCACACTCCCCTTAAACCTTAAAGGGTAAAATCATTTAAAAACTTTAAGGTTAAAACCAGCCTATATTAGACAAAAATAGCCCAGCCAGGACAGGGTTAAGGTCAAAATAACAATGTGAGGGTCGAAGTTGATTGGTTGATTGATTGATTGATTTATTTGGGAAGTTGATAAATTGATTGATCTATTTGTTCGTAGGTGGTTGAGCAACCAGCAGGGAAAGGATTAAGGTTCAGATATGAATGTGAGGGGAGAAGTGCCGGAAGCATTCCAGGTACAGTACAGTACAGTACAGTACAGTACAGTACAGTACAGTACAGTACAGTACAGTACAGTACAGTACAGTACAGTACAGTACAGTACAGAATAATAATAATGATAATAATAATAATAATAATAATAATAATAATAATAACAATGTTAATAGGTTGTTGGTTATAAAGGAAGAGCTGTAGTTGTCGTATCTTGTGTTTCTGCAGAAGTTCCCTACAGGTCAAATAATAATATTTAAATTAGTAATCTCTGCTTGATTCTTTATATGTCTAATCATTACTCATGAATCCTCAGAACGATTTTCCTATGATTATTGGGGATATTGTTAGATTCTTGACAATGTTCTTAAAATTATTGGTTGACTAGGTTGACTCTTAAGAAAAAAACTTTTTTTCAGGAAAAGCTCGGTTTCCAAGCTATAAGCAAATTAGTTAATTTTTTTGCTATAAATATATGTTTCTTCAAGCTAAATCCATGCAAAAATCCTTCCTGCTATTATAAATTTTTATTTGAAAGGGAATAAATGCATATGGTGCGGACTTTAAAATTATGTAATTTAAAGACGACTGTTAGACACAATTTTTGATTTTAAAAAGTTGAATAAACATGAAATACAGCGATTGTGCAGAGTAAACATACCAATTTCTCATAATTGGTTGATTTTCATGAGGTTACAGAAAACATTGTTTGCTCTATGAAAACATTAAGTACACAAAGATTTTTTTTACGTTAAAATGACATAAAAAGTGTTTAATTCTTATAATTTGTTTTCTGTCGTATCTTGAAAATAAATGTACGTTCATTCTTTATCAGAAAAAGGTTTTAAGGTTACCGTTATGAATATAACATACCACTTTATCAATCATGAAAACCCACTTGAAATTGCAACAGCAATCCCTTTAAAGACTGTAAAAGATCAAAGCACTTGCAGGAAATCGATTTGTTCGTAAAATTTTGAAACTATAGAAACTATATCTATCTTTGATAATATCTGATATCTCATATCTGATAAGTAAAACATAGATTAATTTTCCATTTTCTTTGTTAGGCTTTTGAGTTAGATTGAACAAACCTTTCTCTCGGAGAAACAAGAAATTCATTTTCTCAAAAATCTTAAATATTTTTAAAATTTGAAATATATTTTTCCGACGTGTTTCTGAAATGCAACGGTCAATGCCGGGCACTTTGGCTTGTAAGTAATTCTTGTAATTCTTCAGATATCAGCCAATTTTTTTTTTACCCTTTTTAAGATTTTTAAAACTGAAGCGCAAGCGTAAAAAGTAAAGATATTTTTCAGCAGTACAACAATTTCTTCCTTGGATTTTAGAATTAATTTTCTTAAACCCCTCGTTGAAGATTAGAGCACACTCTCTTTCTAATTCCCAGATTAGTTTTAGAGAATAATAATTTAAATACTAGATTATGAGTGGGAGTAGGATTAAATCATGAATAATCTAAATTTTGATTAATTTTTCTCTTTTCCTTCTCTTAATATTTCCTTGTGGAACAAATCTGAGAATAAATCTTAATATTGAATGTACTATCAAAGACCCCTTTACATCGGAGACCCCTTTACATCGGAGACACCTTTATATTGGAGACCCTTCATATTGGAGACCTCTTTACATTGGAAACCTCTTTATATTGGAGACTCCTTTACATCGGAGACCCTTTTACATTGGAGACCCCTTTACATTACATTGGAGACCCCTTTACATTGGAGACCCCTTTACATCGGAGACCCTTTACATTGAAGACCCCTTTACATTGGAGACACCTTTACATTGGAGACACCTTTACATTAGAGACCCCTTTACGGTACCAGTACAAACGTCGGACGCACAAACGTCGGACGCCACAAACGTCGGACAGTACAAACGTCGGACGCACAAACGTCGGACCAGTACAAACGTCGGACCAGTACAAACGTCGGACTAGTACAAACGTCGGACTGGTACAAACGTCGGACCAGTACAAACGTCGGACGGGTACATTTATAAGAAAAAACGTCGGACTTGGTGGATTTTGAATGGACCATTGTTTAAAAAATTTCAAACTATGAATTCTACAAGATCATACAGTTTAATCCATATATTTTTGCAACCCGCTGTTGTAGACCTTAGATATTTCAAACAAAGAATTCTACAATTCTTTAACTACTTGTTTTTCTATTTCACGTACTCTTTTCTTCAAAAGATCCCAGGAAACTGATAATCTCGTCCTTCTCATTTTTTATAACTGCTCCTTCAGGACAAGAATTGTTTTTCCTTTGAATGCATTGGTAATAGTTTTTGTTGGTTTCTTCTTTGTAACCCTGTATTCAAACTGATTTGAATCAAGTAGGTGCCGTCCCCCCTCCTTGACCTCAATATAGTTAGCAGTCTCCTCGTCCATGTATCCAGACTTTGTGGATTATGAATTTTTAACAATAAAAAATTGGGAATTTTTTTGAGATAAAATTTCGAATTTACAATAATTTTAATCTAAAAAATTCAAATATATTTTTTCCTCCTTGGTCCGACGTTTTTCCTTATAAATGTACCCGTCCGACGTTTGTACTGATCCGACGTTTGTACCAGTCCGACGTTTGTACTGGTCCGATGTTTGTACTGGTCCGACGTTTGTACTGGTCCGACGTTTGTACTGTCCGACGTTTGTAAGTCTTATGTTTGTACCGTCCGACGTTTGTGGGTCCGGCGTTTGTACTGGAACCCCCTGTACATTGGAGACACCTTTACATTGGAGACACCTTTACATTGGAGACACCTTTACATTGGAAACACCTTTACATTGTAGACACCTTTACATTGGAGACACCTTTACATTGGAGACCCTTCATATTGGAAATCCCTTTACATTGGGGACCCCTTTACATTGGAGACCCCTTTACATTGGAGAATCCTTTACATTGGAGACCACTTTACATTGTAGAATCCTTTACATAGGAGACCCCTTTACATTGGAGACCCCTTTACATCGGAGACCACTTTACATTAAAGACACCTTTAAATTGGAGACTCCTTTATATTAGAGACCCCTAACTTTGGAGACCCCTTTACATTGGAGACCCCTTTACATTGGAGACCCTTTACATTAGAGAACCCTTTATTCTGAAGACCTCTTTAAATTGGAGACACCTTTACAATGGAGACCCCTTTATATTGGAGACCCCTTTACTTTAGAGACCCCTTTACATTGGAGACCCCTTTACAATGGAGACCCCTTTATATTGGAGACCCCTTTACATTGGCGATTCCTTTACATTGGAGACACCTTTATATTGGAGACCCCTTTACATTGGCGACCCCTTTACATTGGAGACACCTTTACATCGGAGACCCCTAACTTTGGAGACCCCTTTACATTGGAGACACCTTTAAATTGGAGACCCCTTTATATTGGAGACCACTTTACATTAGAGACCCCTTTAAATTGGAGACCCCTTTATATTAGATACCCCTTTACTCTGGAGACCCCTTTACATTGGAGACCCCTTTACATTAGAGACCCCTTTACATTGGAGACCCCTTTATATTGGAGACCTCTTTACGTTTGAGACCCCTTTACAAATAAATAATATGTTTAACTATTATATATGTCTTATTCTATACAGGCCCCATCCCCACAACCTGGTTGGAAAGGAAGGATGTAAGAAAGGAGTTTGCACATTGGAATTAGGTATATCTCTTTATCTATCTATCTATCTAACTATCTCTCTATCTATCTATCTATCTATATTTCTATCTATCTATCTATCTATATATCTATCTATATATTTATCTATATATCTATCTATCTATCTATCTACTATCTATCTACTATCTACTATCTACTATCTACTATCTACTATCTACTATCTATCTATATATTTATCTATATATCTATCTATCTATCTATCTACTATCTATCTATCTACTATCTACTATCTACTATCTACTATCTACTATCTACTATCCATCTATCTACTATCTATCTATCTACTATATATCTATCTACTATATATCTATCTATCAAGGTGCGGATATGACCTGTAGTTTCCCCTCCCTAGGGATCCAATGCGTGAAGAAAAAAGATATTGAAGAGTCTCTAAACCTTCGTCAACAGATTCGAGTAGATCCATTTCAAAGTAAGAATCATTCAGATCTTAAATTATCTTTTTAAGGTTTTTGTTAAAAAAAATGATATTCTTCCTGTGTCCGAATTTAAGGAATTTAAGCTGCGTCTCAAATCACCCAAAAACCGGTTTCAATTGAGCGTCGGCTTAAATTTTATTACAATTCTAAGTGAAACCAACCATATTTGAGCCGCGGTTTAAATTTAAGCCGCTGCTCAAACTCTTTCAATTCGGCCTCTGTTTACATTCCAAAAGATTACCAGCAAATTCAATCTAAAAGAAAAGAGGACTGTAAGCGTGTATTTAAGTGACCCCCCCTGCAAAGAAGGCAATGCCCGATTTACAACGGTACCCTTGAAAGAGGGAGGGGTGGATGTTCTCAGAATTTTGGAATTGCTCCCAGGGTTTCGGAGATAAATGTGAAAATTTATCCGACCTTTTATGAAAAGTCCTTTAAAAGGGTACTTTAAAACCGAAAATTGAAAAAAGTTCTCTTCTTTCCCTTCTTTACTGTTTAATTCTTCAGATATCTACAGGAAAAAAACCTCAAATTTCAGTCCAAGTAGCCTGTTGCGATCATATAGTTCCAACTCAAATATAATATTCTAAACATTTGATGTTTCTGAAAGATTAAACTGGCTTAGTAATACAAATCTAAGGTTTACACCATCGGATTGAAAAGCTGTAGGAATTAGAAAAAATAAAAATAAAACTGAACAAAATAAGAAGGTCAAATTCACGCGACTTTAATTGTACGACTTTGTGACCTTTTAGCTATTCTAGTTTTATGAGGAAAGCAATTTAATCCGTTAATATGTTATGAAATTTAGAAGATTTTGGTTCTTCTTATAGAAGTTTTAAAGAAAACGATAATATAAGATTTCTACCTCTCAACGTGTAAATTACTTTAGTTTAACGTAAAATAAGTTTTCAGCTTTTCAATTTTAATAAATTATAATTTGTTTATTTTTCAGCCGGATTTACTCATAAAACCAACCCAGCAGCTGTGGATTTAAACTGTGTTCGACTTGCTTTTCAGGTATTCAAAGAAACTTTTTATATATTTATTATTTTATTCAAAACTAGCATTGCCCAGGTTTCTCAAAGTTAATCCCGCCGTTTACCCGCACTTCGTCGTATATTACGTTTTTAGCTATTTTTCAAACCCACTCATCTGAGCTAAGCGCATTCTTGTGGTTCTCCAAAGTTCCCCAACCAACATTTAAGGCAAATCAGTCCAGGGGTTCCTGAGTTATGATCGGACAAACAAACACCCAGATAAACAGAGATTACAACTTTATATATATATATAGATTTATAAGCTATTCCACGTTAGAGTTGCGCCACACATAGATTAGTTATTTCCAGACTGCTTGGAAATTTTGCGCCAATTTTTAAAACTTGATCGACTTTAAAGTGTTGCAACGCTTTGCCCTTGATTACTTACTTCTACTTTTTGGTAGCGCTAGACATGTGAATTTTAGAACTTATAAACAGGTGTATTTGCTTTAGTTTAAAAGTAATTGGCAACCCTCTCATCAATTAATGGCCTGAGAGTGTGCAACCTTTGCATGACCTCCATTAATGATTCATGAAAGGTCATCTTGTTTTTTTGCTTTTACATTGTAAAAAGTCATAATTTTAACAATTGTCAGAAGTCTTCCAATTCAGAAAATAGAAAAGATCAACTCAATAATTGACTGAGAAAAGCCACTTTTTAGTCACCAGTCACAATAATATTTTTGTTAAATTGTTAGTCGTAATGTAAGTCTAAGCCACACTTGTTCAAAAATGTTTTGAATTTTTTTGAAAACCAATTATTTTTGAATCTAGAAGTCTAAAAATAAATACTAGTTCTACGAAAACTCTAATAGAACTCTGCATTCAATTTTATTCTACATTTAATCCTTGCTTACACAGAATATTTAAACGGAGAGCCTTTATTGACTAAATAAGAACTAGAATGAATGTTATAGAAAAGTAAAATTAGGAATTGAAAGGATTAATTAGCTGATCCGGATTGTATGAATAATGTTCCAATGCATGGGAGACTGTTGGCCCTTCCCCCCTCATGCTATCATTTTAAGTTTTCTTGAATACACATTTAGAATTGAAAATATTGCTAATATTTTTAGTTTTCTTGAATACACATATTTAGAATTTAAAATATTGCTAATATTTTTAGTTTTCTTGAATACACACATTAAGCATTGAAAATTTTGCTAATATTTTAAGTTTTTTTGAATACACATTTAGAATTGAAAATATTGCTAATATTTTTAGTTTTCTTGAAAACACATATTAGAATTTAAAATTTGCTAATATTTTTGCATGTTTGATTTTTAAAAGATTTTCAAAAATGAATAACTTGTCATATAGAGCACCACTTTTGTTTTTTCACATTTTTCGCTAAAAAATATTTGCAACTTTATTGCAGATGATTAAAGTTCCCTTGGGCTTTCTAAAATGTTTGAATGTAACAGATTTGCATATCACAGTCGTAAAAATGAGAAAAATGAATAAGACTTATCCGGGCTTTTAAAGGTCTTTCTGGAAGGAAATGATGCTGGAGCCTTTACCTTTGCACTCAAACCTGTAGTGTCAGATCCTATTTATGATAAAAGTAAGTTCAAATAAAATACAAAATAAATTTTGTTTTTAAATATCGGTTCTTGTTCCATCTATTTTAAAATAGTCATTGAAAGGAATTCGTCTTTGCCGCAAAGTCATATTTTCTAATCTTTTTATCTTTGCAACCTGATGGTGTAAACATTTGATATTTTAAACATTGACTATAGTGTTATTCTACAGAATTCATAGTAAAATATCAAAGGTGGTCTACAATATCGATTAACAGTTTGCTAAGATATAGGATTTTATAAACCTGAGTTTGTGGCAAAAACTCAATTCCTTTGATGCTCTTTGTTGAATGTGCAGTATATATTTTCTTATTTGTTGGTCCAATGTACGGGACGTGTTTAGTGTAAGTGCATAATTCACTATAAAACTGTGTTTAATGAACATGTCGCAAAAAGTATTAAATAGTTTGGTCTTTATATAGATCTGTTGGGGGTAAGATGGTTTTATTTGCGACCCTTCATTAAAAAAATTGTGTAAAATATGGCTGGCAATGTCCAATTCACAACGGTACCCTTGTAACCTTTATCTTATCAATAATGTGGAGATATTGTCGTTTTTTTAGTTTTAAAAGTGTTGACTTCTGATAATTCTTAACAGCGCAAGTCACATATATGTAGAAAAATGTAAATATTTATACTTGATAATATCGAGCTTTGCCATCTTTGCATGGAGGGTTACTTGAAATTACACCAACAGTCCCTGTAAACCTGACACTGCTGTGTTTAGAGTCTAAGTGTGATCTGACGATTTGTCGGTTAACAGAGACCTCAGCATCAGTAGCAGGAGGGAAGGAAATCTTGCTCTTCTGTGATAAGGTTTAATTTTATTTTGATAAGTCATTTCTCTTAGAGCCCTCCACCCTTCCGACCCAACCTAAGCTCAGCAAAAGTCTGCAACTGAACAAAAGTATTTTGTAAAAAACCACTCCGATATAGTTATAAAATATTTTTTTAAAACGAATAATGTTGTTTTATTCAGAACCAAATAAAATATTAAAATAAAAAAGTTTTCGTTTAATTTTATCAACCCGGACAGACTAAACACATAAAAAATTCATTCAGCCAGTGGAAAGTTCTTTTCTACATTAAGACAAATTAAATAAATGTAGATGATAGGTGCAAATGAGATTGAAATAAAAAAGTTCCGTTAACAAGCTGTAAAAACCGTTAATTTTGAAATAACAGCGACTTTCGTTAATTTTGAAACAAAAAATAAACTTTATGTAGTTTGATATTTTTGAATTTTGTCTTCAAATTTTCACGCGCGCAAATGCCGCTACTAGATTTGAGATCATTAATGAATGGTAACTTAGTAAATAAAAATTACCTGAAAAATATATTTTTTTAACAACTAAAGATTAAAAAAAAGTCTGAACGTGCCCACTTGACCAGTCCTATTCAAAACTCTCTTTTTCTTATCTATATGTGTATCTAGGTTACTAAGGATGATATACAAGTAAGGTTCTATGAGGAGAGCAGCAATGATTCTTTTACCTGGGAGGGTTTTGGAGATTTTCAGCCTGCGGATGTTCACAAACAATATGGGATATGCTTCAAAACTCCTAAATATCATAATATTGAGGTAAATAATGATATAATGCAGGAAGGAGTATATCTATACTTTAACAGTCCCTTATATATAGATATACATATATCTATTTATTCCCTTTAAGAGATTAAATGAACGGGTAGTACGCACACAACCTGGATAGAAGAAAAATCTCTAGAAGCTTTGGGGCCAGTGTAACTAAACAACCATAATTGATATCAAACAACTATAAAACAATGGCGCGTTATCATAACTGTATTGATGATATAAATGAATCCTTGCCAGATAATTGTATGGCTAGTGATGTAAGTGACGTAGATGATCAGCCGTTGATCTCTAAAGATACCACAGAGATAATTAAGGCTCCTTATAATCCTTATAATTGTATAGATCCTGTAGAGATCATAACTGCTCTAGACTTGGATGATGACCGTGATAAACATGGTAATAATCACCCTGCTTTGACTGCTTATGAGATATCTGAGGAGTCTGGAGATGAAGGACTTCAGGACAGAGAAGGGCGGTCAAGGAGTAGATCATGATGAGACTCCAGATCATGTGGAAGAGATGGACGAGTTTACAGAGGTCTGGAACAATCTAGGATTAAGGGTGGATGGAGGATGTATAAGAGAGGTGATCTAGAACTGGAAAAAGATCAAGAGTAGGATAGAAGTGATTTGGCAGGAGCTCCGCGTGGTAATCATAGAAGCCTTCAAGGAACATAGGAGGAGACGAAGCGGAAGGATGCGTTAGCCTTGGTGACATACATGAGCTTGGTGATGGAACAGAGGAGTGAATCTGCTGGCCATTAAGGTTGAATTCCCCCCAGAAGAACTATACATTAAGATATTAATAAATAAATCATGATCTACTTACTTAATATGCTTTAATAAGAGGAATATTAGTTATATGAGATACACAAAATCATGTTCATATTAAATATATCTCGGAATATACAATAAAAAGAAAAGGATTTATTTTATTTAAGGCAGCTTATTCCTGTTAGTTGATACTTAAAAGTATTTTTATAAAGTTGTTTTCTAAATGTGCATATTAAAACATTTAACAACTTTTCAGCCATAATTCTGTTCCTGAGAATCTAACATAGATCTTCTATTACCTGTAAAAAACTTCTTTAGAAAAACACTTTTAATGATCAACTATTAATAAAAAACTGCGCCTTAACAGAATTTTTAGATTTGTTAAAATTATCTTTTTAAGTGTTAATAAGAACTTAATGTTTAAAAAGAGAATATGACAATGCTGAACTTCTAATGAAGTTTGTTTGATGTGAATGTGCATTTGAAGTTAAATATATTATTCAAGTTTTCTCTACCATGTGTCATATGAATATGGCTTGTTTAGATGAAACATTAATTCTAACCCTATATTTAGATTGAGACACCAGTTAAAGTATTGCTGCAGCTTCGAAGACCTTCCGATGGGGCTGTGTCTGAGCCCAGATCTTTTGAATTTCTTCCTCTTGACGCTGGTCGATCATATTGGTCTGCTAAAAGATTGAAAACCAACTATACTGTTTTTAACCAAATACTTAACGTTGACCAGGCAATTCAAGCAGAAGAGCTGAGGCATAAGTCTCCTACTCAAAGAGTAGAGTTTCCTGTTAGTCCTGGATTAGCACATTTGGGGCTAAACCTTCAATACCCTGGGATTTCAGAAACTAGTCCTAGACCATTTGACGCTGATGATATCAAAGTTGAACCAATTACAGCAGGTTACAGGCAGCATCTGAATCCTGTGGCAATGCCAGGATCTGGAAGCCACCGGTTGTCCCAGCCAGGTTTGATGTCAGTATCTTCTTCTTTAAATTCACCATCCTCCTCATTAGTATCTCCAACAACAACATCAAATAGAGATTCCGCCCCAGAAGTGCCGGTCCGTTCTCCATTAAAGTCTCATTTATTACACCAGCCGCAGATACCAAGTATACCAAGTCGACAACCAAGGCCAATGTCAGATTTGTCGCTTTTATCAGACTTTACTCAATGTGACAATGCTTCCATAGTGACCAGGCAGTCTGTAAATGAAATTCTAAGCCTTGCCGAAGGATCTATTGCATCTGGAGATAATATAAACTTGGACAATATGAGTATTGACTTTTATTTCCAGGAGCAGGGACTTATCAAGCTGGAGGAACCATCTCCCGTGAAGGTAGCACCAGCTCTGAGAAAAATATCTGTTGACTATATGGGCTCCATGAGTTCTGTTGCAACAGTCAGGGAAAACAAGGCACAGTCAGTACAGCCTATTGAAGAGCCTAGCTCTAGTAACATAGTAGAGGATATTGATATGAACCAGATCTATGATGATGTTATGCAATGTGTTTACGATGATGTCGACGTCAAGTATGATGATCTACCAATGATGGATGTCAATGGCCCGCCTGTACCCCCAGTTCGGAAGAGAGGCTTGAGTGTGGATAGAGGAGTTCAAAGTATAGATAAACCACTTCCAACTGCCCCCAAACCTCCATCAATTATAACCATTCTTAGTGAAAAGAAGAATGAACTGCTGAAGGAAAGGGAAAAGGAACAAGAAAGAAAAAGGCAAATTGAAGAACAAAAAAGAAAAGAAAAAGAAATTCTTGATGAACAAAAACGGAGGGAAAAAGAGGAAAAAGAGCTAAAAAGAAATGAGGAACGGGAAAGAAAACGCATTGAAGAGGAAGAACGAAAACAGAAAAAGAAGAAAGAGGAAGAAGAAAAAAGATTAAAAAGTCCAGAGTCAGAATCAGAAAAACTTAATCAATCCCTTTTTCAGCGACTTTTCCAAAGAACTCAGTCAAAATTGGAGGATGAGGAAAAATCCAATGATCTTGATTTACCGCCTCCAGTCCCAGCTCATGCCTCCAATTCAAACCTAGAACCCTCTGAATCCTCCGAAAGCCAGGAACCCTCGGAACGAAAGCAAGAAAACGGTGTTCCATCCCCACTCATTTTTGATTCTGATCTTTCAGACATTGAAAACTTTATTTCTCAGGTAAACTGATTATTTTTTTATAATAAAATGAATCAACACTTTTTGATTTTTGATGATTTGGTCTCAATCAATTTTCTAATTTTTTCCACTTTTTAATATTCTTTTTTAATATTCATAGTTTGTTATGATAAAAGAACGGTAGTTTAGAACAATTAATTTAACTGTTTCAGAATTAAGATTCAACAGGTGCAATATCAATTAAATATTTTAGGCTGGAGACCTGCAGCGGCTTGACTCTATGGTAAATGAGTTTACAAACCAATTTCCAACCGAGAACAACAGCAGTGAAGATATAAAGCTGGTTGTTCCATCATTTTAATTCTAAATTCGGATATTTTGATTGAATGATTTTAATTCAATCTATGGTAAACGATAGTTCATTTTACGCACAGACCGGATGGATTTTGTCTGCGCTTTTCCGTATTCATATAGACTATATCAGTGCAATTTGAAACTATTTAAAACGTTATTTTCTCCACACTCGTGGCAAAAGCATTTTTAAATTTTACCATAGTTTTTTTAAAAGAAATTTGCAAAACCTTTCTATAATAACGCCAGAGATATCTTATTTTAAGAAAATAGAATGCTATATATATATATATTTATTAAACAGCTCAACTTGAACATGCTTTTTTTCTCCATTTACATATTTCAAAATTTATCTCTTCAATTTAACAGAAAGGAAAACCAGGGTTAAATTCTCAGCTAGAAACAAGCACAGGGCTCCTAGGGGAAGCCAATTTTCTTTCAAAAATGCCCAATTCAACGCAGAATTCTGCATTTTTCGCGAAAATTGATTTTGCACAAGTAAGTATAATTAACGATGCGCTATTCCGCATAAAACAAGAGTTTTTGGCCGAGGGGGGGGGGGGGTGTTGAAGATTAAAAAAAGTGGAGATAAAGTCAAAAAATTCATTTTATTTAAAATATATTTTTATAGAATTTACCTGATCCTAACTATAACCGTCCATTTTGTCAAATTGTTGCACAATCACGTATTTGAAAATGGAAAAATCTTCGTGCTTAAACAGTTTAAAAGCAAATTACTAAAAATATACTATTTTTATTCTACATTTTGTTATTAAATAAGCTAAAATAAAATCACATGAATTCATTTTTTTCAGATTTGCTTTTATTTTGCAGCATAACACATCTTTAAAATATAATTTGTATAAAAATAGTTTAACTCTTAATTAATGTAAAAAAGAAAACATTTTTTAACTATTAGCCTATTTTTATTGCGTGAATGTACATTATATTGCTAACTATTAATGCAGTATTCAATATTTTTTGGACGCAATATACAAAATTTTACTAATTGTTAAAATTAAAAATATTGAGAATTTTTTTATCTAATTTTTGTGACGAAGATAGTTGAGATTATTTAATATTTGACAACATTTTGAATTTGCAAACATTTGTTCTGTGATGTTAAGTAATTTTGATCAAAATGGTCTTAATTCTGGACAAACGTTCGTAATTTTGACCAAAAATTTGTAACTTTTAACAAATGCTCATTATTTTGAACATATTGTTCGAATTTTTTAACAAAATGTTCGTTATTTTGAACAAAAATTTGTGATTTTGAACAAAATGTTCGTTATTTTGAACAAAATGTTCTTAATTTTGAACAAATTGGTCGTAATTTTGAACAAAATGGTCATAATTTTGAATAAAATGTTTGTAATTTTGAACCAAAATGTTCGTAATTTTGAAAAAAAAATCTTAATTTTAAACAAAATGTTCATAATTTTGAAGAAAATAAATTTTATTCGCACAAAATGTTCCTAATGTTGATCAAATTACTGGTAATTAAAAAAAAAAAAAAAAATTTGTAACTTTGAAATGCTGATAGTGAGTGCGATTTTGCGAACAGATTTGTTTTTCTCACAATCAATGTAGTGCCAAAACTTTATTTCTTTTGCAAATATATTAAAACAATGCTAATTATTTGAGGGCTGCTGTTGGTTTGAATCTCACAGAAATTATGATTAAGTGTACTTTACATATACAGTGAGAACCAGAAAATAGTAGAATTTATGTCTATTTCTCATTTACATTTATTTAAAATACTTTCAAGGGTTTTGTAATTTTCAACTAAATTATTTCTCAAAACTGCCTTTTGCATTTTGGAGATGTTTTTATAAAGTATAATTAATGAAAACGACATTTAATCCACATCTACCTAGTTCTCATTGTAAACTGTACACCACATGTAACATTTATACATCTATGCACTGAAATGTATTTTATGAACATTTAAGATTATAACATAAATGTAGTTTAAAATCTATAATAAAAATAAATTATTAAAATCAAAGGAACTCAAAGCGAAATTTCAAATATGACGATGCCCGATTTACAAGGGTAGCCTTAATTAAAAGCTTTGTCTGATCAATTATAAATTAGATATCCGTGTTTTTGTTTCTTTAAACTGGTTATTTTATCCCGCGGTTTTTCTTCAAAAGTGGTTTGCACATTTTTCGCTTATAAGAATCAATATTGGAATTATCTGAATTAAATTCACTTTTAGAGTTTAAAAAAACGACATTAATTTCCACATTTTTGATAAGATAAAGGGTTTTAATTGATATCGTTTTACATCATGTATTTCCATGTTTATCTGAATAAAAGTGATTTCACTTTTGGCTTCATTTTCTAGCTGAAGTTACAACCCTCTGAAATTAAATTTAAATTTGCCTTAGCATTTAGGACCTATAATTTTTTGGGGGCTTTGGTAATTTCATAAAAATGTTATCATAAAAGATGATCCAACGCTCCCAAACCCCTGAAAAATAATTCGGTTCGATTTTAGTTAATTAAAAACTTAGATCTAAAAATTCATTATTTATATTGCGGTTCCTTGTAAAAACACTTTTACAGGGAGAGAAAAAGAAACAATGGGATATTCCTTATTTTTGATATAATACCAGTTTTAAAGCTACCAGTGTAAATTGAACATTTCACTCAGTAAATGGAAGGTTATCTAAAATAATGCCTACTGTCCCTTTAATTGACGTGAAATGATACGCGGTCGAATAAAGTATCTAAAACTGACAAGTTTAAAGGTTTTTCCTGTTTTTCCTATTTCTAATTTTAAAATTAAATTCCTAGTTTGTAATTCTATTACACTAGGCACTAAAAGAAAATGCGAAGTCTAAAATTAATTCTGCGAAAATTTAGTTTGTTTTAAATTAAGTTTGCGGCTTTGCTTGTCTTCATTTTTGTTTTCTTTCTTTTAACTATTGCTTAAATTTGCGGGACATTGTTCTTTAATTCTGGCCAATTACCGTTATCCTGGTCCTTTTCCTCTATTTCTGGCCAATTACCATTATCCTGGTCCTTTTCCTCTAATTCTGGCCAATTACCATTATCCTGGTCTATTTCCTCTAATCCTGGCCAATTACCATTATCCTGGTCTATTTCCTCTAATCCTGGCCAATTACCATTATCCTGGTCCTTTTCCTCTAATCCTGGCAAATTACCATTATCCTGGTCTATTTCCTCTAATCCTAGCCATTTACCATTATCCTGGTCCTTTTCCTCTAATTCTGGCCAATTACCATTATCCTGGTCCTTTTCCTCTAATCCTGGCCAATTACCATTATCCTGGTCCTTTTCCTCTATTTCTGGCCATTTACCGTTATCCTGGTCTAATTCCTCTAATCCTGGCCATTTACCATTATCCTGGTCTATTTCCTCTAATCCTGGCCATTTACCATTATCCTGATCCTTTTCCTCTAATCCTGACCATTTACCGTTATCCTGGCCTTTTCCCTCTAATCCTGGCCTTTTTCTTCTAGTCCTGGATTTTTTCCTCTCATCCTTGTCCTTTTCCTCTAATCCTGACCCTTTTCCCTCGAATCCTGGCCCTTTTCCCTCTAATCCTGGCCATTTTCCTTTTCCTCTAATCCTGGCCCTTTCCCTTGAATCCTGGCCATTTTCTTCTAATCCTGGCTCTTTTCCTGTAATCCTGGTCCTTTTCCTCTTATCCTGACCCTTTTCCCTCGAATCCTGGCCATTTTCCTCTAATCCTGGTCCTTTTCTTCTAATCCTGTCAAGTCGAAATATTTTACATATCGGTGATTTAACAGAACTTAGCTCTACGGTTTCCGATCCATGACTTCAATACCGTTAAGGATATGTCGTACGAGAACCTTTTCTGAAAATATTTATAAAACAAAATATGAAACGACTTTTCTATGATAAATTCCACGTTGTTTCGTAGAATTTTCAAAAATGGGTTTAAAAATATTACAAGGAGCTTTGTGATATCAGCTTGATAGGTACTTTCCCAAAGGTATTTTCCCAAGTGGCAACTTCTCAAGAGGTGTTTTCCAAGTTGGGTACTTCCAAATTCCCAAATATGCAGTTTAACAAGTGGAAACTTCCCTAGTCTGTCCTACCCACAGTGATCCGCCCCCTACCCCAACCTAGCCGCAGCGCTCGGCCCCGGTTATAGCCTACGGCGCTTCAGAAGGCCTAACCTAACCTTACATGAACATTTAAGTTGCCGCATGAGAAAGTGCACACTTGGAAAGGTGCCAGTTGGGATATTGCCACTTGGGAAGTCGCCCTTGGGAAAATAATTAACACCCAGACTAAAGCTATCTAAACTCTCCTGCTAGACTGCTACGGTAGTACCAGGGAGTAAGGAATATCATGTATATAATCATATGGTAGGGCGAACCGCGTCAGTTGTATCTCCCATCTATTCCTTACACCCTGGGTAGTATACTTATATATGTTTAATCATTACTGCTGTAAAATATATGATTTGATTTTAAACTTTTTTGTATTTATTTAAAGAAAGTTTCCGCCATTAATCACAAAAGTATTTAACAGTTTCTAATTCTTACTGGGACTGTCAGCGTAATGAGGATGCCGATTTACAAAGGTACCCTTAAAAGCTTCGCCTGGTCAAGTATGAATCAGATATCCATGTTTCTGTTTCTTTAAACTGTTTATTTTCATTTGCAGGTTCTCTACGAAAATGACTTCCGCAATTAGGCAATACAGAAATGACACTTTTCAAGTCAAAAAACCGACGTTATCTTCCACACTTTTGATTAGATTAAGGTTTCAAGGGTACCGTTGTGAATCGGGGATTGCCGTTTGTTCAAGGAGGGCCACTGAAAATTACCCGAACAGTCCCTTTGTGGAAAAAAACGTTTCCGGATTCAAATAGATTGGGAACAAATTTGAAACCCTAATTAATTTTGATAATTCAGTAATTTTTCATTTTGAGAAGAGATTGTTAAAATAATAATTTTCCACTTTGTGAATACTTAAAAGATTATAAATATGAGATTTGGTCTTGTAATTGAATATTCTTAGAAATACGATTTAACAAGATTTTAATCAATTTATGAATGGAAAATATTCTAACAAACATCAACAATTTGATGAATACATTTCTTTTAGAGAACATTTTTAAAGTTTAATTTTGATTTGTTACCCCTAAAAAGAGGAGGGACGGTGGGGGGGGGGGGCGTTTGCGCTCTAACTTTTGATCTTTCAATGGGCGCCAGCTAACTAACAAAAAGATTTGAACGCTAACTTTAATGATTTCGATGATAGGGAGGTCTGAAATATGTTAAAAATACTATTTCAGTTTTTTTTGCAAATATTTCATTTTTCAAGGGTTTTAAAAATGTTTATCTCTGTTATGAATAACATAAAAAGTTAAGAATTTTCGTATTAAAATTAGAAATGTTAAGTAATAATACAAAATTTTGACCTTCTCTCCTTCTGTTTAGCTTGCAGCGTGATACTTTAACTAAACTTATCGCAATTCATTGGTATTTGTTATTATTTAGAACAAATATCATCGGTCATCTTTTTTAATCAATAATTGTTTCCTTTAAAATTCAAGAAAAACTAAAAAAAAATTTATTTCCAGAAAAACGATATATAGTCAAAATTTCCAGTAAATAAAAGAAACATACTTTTTTTAGTTTAGTCTTAATTCAAATAAACCAATCAACAAAAATTGTGTTTTTTTTTAAAGAAGCCAATTACATACTTCAAACTTTGATTTTATTATACACTAGCTGAGCAAATTTAAGCCTATTCGGTCATGTCGTTTGGCCGGCTATAGGGAACATAAATACGAACGTCTTGTTTTATTATATGGATATTTATATATGCACCCATATGATGTAAACATTTGAAAATTTGACTCTTAGATATGATGTTGAAAAGATAAAGAAATTAGAATATAAAAGGTTAAGGCAAGTGTTAAGTTTATTTAATAAAAAAATGTGCAAAGCAATATTTTTAAAAGGGAATGTCATTAACACTTTAAGTGACCCTCCATTTAAAAAAAGGATATGTCCGATTCACAACGGTATCAATAAAACCTTTAATATGATTATTAATGTGGAAGATAACGTGTTTTTCTAGTTTCTATAATTCTGTTTGATTCTGATAACTTCTCCATTTGTTGCTCCGTAAAAAAATGCACAAGTCACTTTAGTTCTACAAACCTCAAAAAATAAACAATTTTTAGAAACAAAAACATTGATATCTCTGTCATGCACTCTTGATCAGAAACAGCTTTTAGGTTTACCGTTGTGAGTCGGACATGCCAGTCTTAAAGAGTCCTTGTGAAAGTACTTTGAATATTAATTTCCCAATTTACATTTCTCAGTAGTTTGCATTCTCATTAAACAGATTATTCTTAGAAATTAAATATTTAAAATTTAAGATATAATTCTATCGAATACTCTAGAAACTCTACGAATATCTAACCTACAGTGAGAACAAAAAACTAAGGAAGACCACTGTTAGACTCAAGTTATGATTTTAAAAAGTCATTTTGAATTACATCAAAAACACTTATTATTGTAAATTCGTCTTTATATTCCACAATTTTATTCTTACTGTATTTTTGTGATTATTAGACATTTTTTAGGTTTCTTAAAACACTGGGAAATTTCTTCACTTCTAAAAGGATTCTAAATAAGAGTATTTTCTGTATTGTCTGTATTGTCTGTACTTTCTGTATTGTCTGTATTTTCTATATTTTCTGCATTTTCTGTATTTTCTGTATTGTCTGTATTGTCTGTATTGTCTGTATTGTCTGTATTGTCTGTATTGTCTGAATTTTCTGTATTTTCTGTATTGTCTGTATTGTCTGTATTGTCTGTATTGTCTGTATTGTCTGTATTGTCTGTATTGTCTGTATTGTCTATTTTGTCTGTATTTTCTGTATTGTCTGTATTTTCTGTATTTTATCTGTATTGTCTGTATTGTCTGTATTGTCTGTATTGTATGTATTGTCTGTATTGTCTGTATTGTCTATTTTGTCTGTATTTTCTGTATTGTCTGTATTTTCTGTATTTTATGTATTGTCTGTATTGTCAGTATTGTCTGTATTGTCTGTATCGTCTGTATTTTCTGTATTGTCTGTATTGTCTGTATTGTCTGTATTGTCTGTATTGTCTGTATTGTCTGCATTGTCTGTATTTTCTGTATTGTCTGTATTGTCTGTATTTTCTGTATTGTCTGTATTGTCTATATTGTCTGTATTGTCTGTATTGTCTGTATTGTCTGTATTGTCTGTATTGTCTGTATTGTCTGTATTGTCTGTATTGTCTGTATTTTCTGTATTTTCTGACCAGTATACGTCACAAAAAATAATTCATATAAAATGTAGACAACGAGAAATGACAGTGAATTCAATTATATTTTCTATTTTTATTCTATTTCGTTGATCAAAGTTTCACGGAAGAACTCACGTAATTTCAGATTAAGATTTAACAATGCAAATATTAATTTTATATTTTGGAAGTTGCAATAAGGATAGGGATGTACAGGGTGCCGTTGTGGATCCAACATGCTACTATATAAATGTAGGATTATAAACTGCAAAGCATTTGAATTATATGTCAATAAATTAATAAAATTTCATACAATCTATTTTATCTGAGAAAGGTTAGATTTTGATTTGAATAATTCAGAAACCTTTCTTTAGTTTTCACACAATGCTCACGTTGTTCACAGATTAGAATATAGCAATTTAATATAAAAGATAATCTTTTTCTTTAGAAGGTTAAACATAGCAATATAGATGCATTTCGAGAACCAGAACACATACAGTTTACCTCAAAGATTTTGAGCCATCGAAAGAATTTATGAAATGTCGTCTTGACAATTTTTATTAATTGGTTTTTTACTATTGTACGTTAATCTCAGTCAGTAATTGCTGAAATAAGTAAATAGCCATTTACAGTTTCAAAGAGCTCCATTAATTAAAATTTAATTAAAAAACTAAATATATGCAGCATTGCAATATCTTTTTTGAAATCTAGATATTTATTTACGTATCATTTATAGTTTACAGGATTGTTGAAAATATGAATTTATCACAAAAGTTTATTAACGAGTTATCATGTGCATACGAATATAGTTAAATAAATCAATAAAGTCGGAATAGATTTTAAAAGATACATTTTTTACGTATTTTTTCCATTTCTGAATTATTTGTAAGTTTATATTCAAATATTTATAATAAAGCAGTTCGTGAGGAAAAAACTAAATTACTTATTGAAAGATAGCATACTTATCAGGAGTATTACTGTAGATATTACAAACACGGTGCGTGTTATATCTTATTAAAAAAATGCTACATTTAAGAGTGTGCATGCTTAAAAATGAACATACACGGGATCGAGTTTCCCGTTTTTTTTAACATAATAAAAATAAGAGTAGCCATCGATAGTGCATCGGCGTAGGCCGATTCTAGGAATGGGAATATAGATAATATTTAATCATGTTGCGGCTTAATTAGCAAGATGATCAGACGTAACGATTAAGAAGTGCGAACATTTATTGTTCGTTTCTAATATCNGGGTCTCCCAGATCATCAGGCGTTCAGGTCAAGGTGGTTTCTCGTTTAACTATATACAAAATATTGCGGTTCTAAATATGCCTGTACAGGTTAAAGAGAGAAGAGATTGAAGATGGAGGATGTAGAAATATTTTCAAAGGGGAAAGAAAGGTTCTTTGTACAGTTTAATTTTTTAAAAAAATCATTTTCCACTTCGTAAGAATTATGAACGCAGGTTTATACTGTCAGGAGTGATTTACAACTGAAAGGATTAAGAGAGGCATCGAAGTTTCCAGATTTTTAATTATACCCACATTATATATCGAGATTGAAATTATTTTTGAGCGTTTAACCAGCATTGCAATATCAGTAAGTTAAGAATACGACATTTTATAAATTCTTCTGATGTCTCTATAAATTTGAACTTGACTGTAGGATTCTGGAATTTTCCACCGAATTATTTTTAAGGGATAAGTTAATTGCAATAACTTTACTTTCCAGAAAGAAAAGTTAATTCCAAATTGTTTTCTTCTTACTGTACAATTACAAAATACAGGGTGTCCCATGAGACATGACAGTTGGTAAATAGTTTTGAATGTCTTCTTCCATATACTGCATTAGATATTAATTTCGTTCAAAAATCTTTTGCTCAAATATATTTTACTTTGAAGTTAATTTTACTATAATATGAATCCTACATAATATTTTTACTGTTGTCTTTGGTATAAAACAACTTAACATATTATGGAAGAAGACATTCTAAACTATTTACAAACTGTCATGTTTCGTGGGACACCCTGTACAGTGTACATATCAGCGAAAATGTGCGAGAATCCTTAATAAATCAAGAATTGGGAAGAGTTTTATAAATGCTCGGCGTCAAAGAAATTCGCAATTTTTGCAAATCTGAACTTTCAAATATTCACATCTCTTTAAACATTATTGGAAAATATTGCTTAATTTCATAACTAATTAAGTTTCACTTTAACCCAGAACATTGGAGAAATCAACAGAAGAAATAATTAATGTCGCTTTCTTAAACTGCTGATAATGGAATACTTTGATATTCGGTTTGTTATTTGAATAATTATGTGGAGCTCTTAAACCTTATCATCCATGCTGGGGTACTTTAAAACAAGGTTATTCTAGGGGGGGGGGGGCTTTATTTGACCCCCCCTCCCTCTAAATCCCATGTTTGATATCCAAATATGACAAATGATACATCATTGGAAAGCTCTTATTTGCTCTATACTTTAGGAATCTGCAAAAATAATGGCAAATTTTCAAAAATAAAATTTTTTTTTGCAAAATCCAGTTAAAAAGTCAAAATGTTCGGAAATGTCCCAAAAAATTATAAAATATTCATTTATAAAAAGCTCTGTTCCCGCATATTTCATGGCTTTTTATCTATTTTTACAAAAATACTGAGATTTAGGCATTGAAAAATTGTCAAGACGACATTTTAATAATTCTTTCGATGCTACGAAGCTCATGGGTTATTATTTATTAAAGAATGACGGGTCTGTAAACTGTATTGTGGGATTTATTCTCTTTTCTAGAATATTTCTGAAAATTATGTTCAGGTCTACATTATTCTATAGCTAGACATGGCTTGGGCAAGTAGAAAACTGGTCAAATAAAAAAATGAATTAGGACTGAGAGGTCAAACATTTATTATTCACTTGTTTATACATTTAGATATATTTACTTCTCTTTTTCCTCCCACCATTTTCTCCCACTATACGCGACATAAAAGAGTCATGTAATGGGATAATGCTAAGAGATTGGAATACTAAACTAAAAAAAAGATATTATTGCATATTTTATTTTAAACTAGCTGAAGAGCCAAGCATTGCCCGTGAGAAAAAAAAATTTGAAAAAAAATATGAAAAAAAATATTTTTAAAAAAATTTGACAAAACAAAATAAAAAAATTGGAAAAAAAATTTCCAATTTTTTTGCCTGTAACACCCCCCGACCACCCCTGAGTGTCCACAAAAAAATTGAGCCCAATAGGTCAAACCGTTTATACGAATGTCTTGTCTTATTATATAGATGATAAATACTAAAACATATAGCCAATTGCAAAGTAAAGTGAGCCCTAAAGATGATGGGTATAGGTAGGAATGGGTTGTTTTTAACTTTTTTGAAATACAATCGTTTCTTTTAAAAACGACGGAGAAGATCGTTTTTTTATTTAAAAAGGAATAAGTCGTTTTTTAGTTTTAGTTGTTTTGTTAACCAAGAAAGGTCGTTTTTAATTTTTGAAGATCGTTAACGATCGTTTAGGCAGTTAACGACGACCCTTTGTTAACAACCTGTTTAAGACAAAATACATTTTTCGGTCGAAAAACCCTTAGATCAGAAAATCCTTAGGTAAGAAAAAATTCAAGTTATTTCTCTCGATAAAAAAATATTTAGGACAACATTCATAAACTTATCTTCCTGAAAAAGTTTACTTTTCATAAAACTTAGACTCATTAGCAAAAGTTTTTCAGAAACGACCGTTTTCAAAAACTAGCGTGTAAAAAACGAAAGTTTTTCGTTTTTTAAAAGTTTAAACTGAGTGTTTTTTTTAAGTTCTAAACGAGTAGTTCGTTTTCAAAAACGATTGTTTTATTCTAAGAATGAAACGATCGTTAAAAAAACGAAAAATAAAGTTTTATCGATCGTTTTTAGATACGAAACCTAGGCAGTACTAAATGTAGATTCTGCTGCATTTTCTATATATATACCATCATACTCAGACAAACCCACCATAATCTGTCTTATCACGGATTGTCCTTTCATACTTTTCTTGTCTTATACACGTCATTAATCTGAACTTTCCTAAACAAACCCTATCTTATCCTGTCCTGTTCTCTCTCCCCTGTACTGTCCTAGCCCGTTCAAATTCCTTAATAATAGAATGTCCTTTTTCCCGCCCTGCCTTTCCTTTTCTATTCTGTCCATTGATATTTATTATCTGAATTTACCTTATCCTAACCTTCCCTAATTATCGATGTTCTCTCCTTTTCTGCCCATGTTCTAATTAGCCTGTCATAAACTGGTCTAATTACTTCTTTTTTAGAATGCCCTGTCCTGTTCCAGATTTCCTTCTCTTTTCCCTAACACGTCCTATTTATTCTTTTTTTCCTTACTTGAGCCTGTCCTATCCCGCCCTAATCTGTCCTAGCATTGCCATTGAATTATCTATAATAATATCCTATTTTCAATTATCATCATAATAATTGCAATCTCCTACATGTGTTTACTGATTAAAGTTGCAACAGTATATATATTTCGTGGGAGCAGAAAAGGTTAAAAAGTGAGGTTACTTTATAAGTTGTTTTATTAGCATAAATTACAAAATGGTCGACATAAATATAATCATATTACTGTGATTATTTGTAACATGATGAATCTTTGAGTGGAAAATACAATAGCTCGACACAGTCAGAACCAGTTTTCAGGCAAGATTGTTTGCGCCAAAAAGAGTTGATTATCTCGCTTCAAACTCTAATTATGTTATTCTTATATCTTCGTAACCTGATGGGTGTAAAACCTTGATGATTCTTATCTTGGTTGTTTTTATCCATAGGTCATAAAAGGATTACATTTTTAGAGAATGATGCGAGTTATCGGTTTTTGGGCTTGATTCAATGCTTCTATTGGTTATAAATAAATACGTATCACTAGTAAATTTACCAACCATGGATTTTAAATCAAACTATTACCAACACACACCGTGGATGCTTCAACTTTATAGATATTTATAGATATTTTGAGATATTTTAAGATAAAATCAACGCCAATATAAGTAAAAAAATAACTGAGTTACGGTATCCAGGAGAGCGGCAATGGGGGAAGATCTATTTTAACAATCTTGAGAAATAGTTTTCTTCTACTTTATGAAATCAATCTTGATTTGGGAAGAAGGGAACTGGCTTTAGGAGGGATCGCTTTGATCTGCTTTTCATGTCGGAGGAAATTGGAGAGGATCTTGGCTTGACCACGGGATCGGAGGCAGCCCCAGGTCGGAAAATCGGCTCCTCCGGCATTCCTCGTTTCTCCGGAGGAAACACGGATTCCTTGTTCTCTGAGGCGGTTTCTTTCCGTTTGTTGGCGTTGGGAGATTTTGTATTTTTTCTTGTTGAGATTACAGGATTCTGAATATATAGAGGTTTGATTAGATAATATGGTTACCCTCCTCCCACTACCACTTATATTCTAGATCAGGGGCGTATACAGGATTTTATTCAGGGGGGCGAGTTAACTTTTCTCCAATAGGAAACCCATTTTTTAACTATCAGGGGGAGGGGGTCTTAAACTTTAAAACTTTTCAGAGGTGGGGTAAACACCCCCCTCTTCCCCCTCCCACGAAACTATATAATTCACTTATCAATGGGGGGGGGGCTCATCCCGCAACCCCCCCCCCCCTCCTTTATATACTCTTGAGAAGTGTGGGAGGAAAAACGTCATTATTTATTGAGAAAAATGTTTTATGTGAGTCTGAGTACGGAAAATATATATATTGGTTCATTCATAAAGAAACTAATAATCTAAAAATAATAAAAAAGTATTAATTTACCTTTTTTAGGAGATACGATTCAAACTGTTCGTCGCTTCGCTTGGTATCAATCATTCTTTTTAGTTCAGATTCAACCTTGAGATCATCATTTGTGGGTTCATCGTTCTAAAAAATGCAAAACATTAAAAAAAAGTATTTTTATTTTTTGGTACTTATATTTCTCGTTATGTATCTGATACTTCTACAGTGAAACCCATAAAACTGTGGAAAAGACGACATTTCAGCAATCTTATGTGCATTTTTTGTTATTTAAAATAATAATAGTTTTACCATTTGCATGAGAAATCAATTTTTACATTCATTCAACATTTGTTTTTCTATTACACAGTTTTATTTGCCCAATGTATTTCTCCATATTCTCTATTTTTAAATTATGTTTTATGATATTTATCTTACCTTGTTACTGTTTTGATCAACAGGCCAAAAGTTTTCTTCCTCCAAATCTTCTGTGTCTAAAAAAATACATTTTAAACAAAATTTTCTCAGAAAATAAAAAGTAAAAACTAAGAAAACCATGGAAAGAAAAAAATATTTATTTAATGTTACAAAAATACAATAAAAACTAAGTGCTGGAAAATAAACAAAAGAGTGTTTTTCAATCAAAGAAAAGAAAATAAAGATTAAATCATCAATCTGTCCTAGACCTATTCACTTTAATTGAATTTATAGAAAGTACTAAAAATTTCTTCTAAATATAAATTTGGCTTGTCTGTTTGTTTGTCTGTTTGTTTGTTTGTATCCAATAAACGTCAAAACGGATAGGTTTATGAATGATCTAAGTTTCAAATATTTGTCTCCATCAAAATTCGATCTTCATTAAATTTTTTAAAATTTTGAAAATCCAAGAAATATTTTGCGAAAAACCCCCAAATAATTTTGTTTTGTTTTACGATGTACACAAAGAGAACATGTTCACAATTAATTTAGAAGATGGGCCCGAAGCGCCCTCTAAGGCTAGTAATGTAAATTTCTATTGCTGTAACTAATGTTTAATCATGAGAAGATTGATCATGACACATATTTTTGCGAATTTTCCTGTTTACATTGGTGCATTTCCAAAATAATAATGTTACACGGCAAATTTTTTTAAAATTATCCATAAACCTTTCCTGGGGTCGCTTGAGTTGCCACAAAAAAAATACCTCTTGTTTCAGTGTACCAAGGAAGCTCTCCAGCATCCAAGCTCTTTTCCGCAAGGAAAGCTTCCATGACATCTCTGTAAATTGGCTGTTCTTCTAAAACCTAAACAGATAAATATAAAAATAAACCAGCATTTTGGGAAAAAGGGTTTCATGTCCAAATAATGAATTTTGAGACAAACTTTTCAAAAATTGCAAAAAAAATGGTGATTGCATAATAAACGTGAACATGAGGAGAGAAGCAGAATCAATCAATCATGACTGTTAATATTTACAATGAATAAGAGAAAATTTGTCTAAAAAAATGGGAAGCACTGTGTTATTAAATAAATTAAAGCAGGATGACTTTGCCCCTCAGTCTAAAATTTGCATTCAGTCGTACCGTCCAGTCAGGCAACACGTTAATGCAACAAATGAAGCCTAGCAAGATCAGATTGTTGGATTTACCTGAGTGTCTAGATCCCTCCAGTTTAACTCCGAATACGGATTTAGTGGCATGTTGGACTCCGCTGGGCTTGGGAGATCTCTGTACAGGTTGGACTCAGAGAGGTCGTGGTAGAGACTGGACTCCGGGAGATCATGGTAGAGGTTTACTGGTAGATCTGCCTCTTGATAGTATTCTAGAGGGAATTCGTGGCCAAGGTTTTCCAGTATATTGAATCCACCATCATCCTTCAAAAATGCATTTTGTAATAATTACACCGTCGTGCTGAAAACTACGCGCGACGGTTAATTTGAAGTATAACACCGACTTTTAAGCAGTTTTAAGCAAGTTCTACAGCATTCATAACGTATGCACTGTAGTCTCTAGATCGACAACTAACGGGCCGGTCAGTACACCAAATAAATTGACAGCTAACGGGCCGGTCAGTACACCAAATAACTTGACAGCTAACGGGCCGGTCAAAAATAAATGTTAGAAATTTAATCTAATTCCATTCATGAAAGCATATTTTAGAACTTTAAATGCACTTTCAAAATTAAATTACAAAGAATGAAACGGTTGAAGAAATAAATCGAATTTTTACATAACAAAAAAGTATTTATTTTCTTGTTGAAAGTTGAAACTTGCTTTGAAGTAAATAAGTTTTAGTTTAGCAAGGGACTGGTGTTCTGTGCAATAAATTTAAATTGAAACTTGTCTGGAATAAATCAACAATTTTCCCTCTTCATCTATTTCTAGTTTTTATTTTTGACACAGTGAGAATCAGAAAATGGAGGACGACATTCTTCTTCGATCGTTGAGGGTTTTTTTCTAAAATGTTTTCTGAGGATCGCTCTTTAATAGAATAAAAACAGCTCCCCCATAGAGTTAAAACAAACTGTTTTGATTTTATTACAGTGAAATCCAGAGAACTGTAAAATGAGTTTCATCTTTGTTCCTCAGTTTGCTTGAGAAAATTTGCTAGAATTATGTAATTTGAAAATGTTGCAATCTCTGAAAGTATTATTTAATTTACTAATGTTGCAACTAACAGTGTTTAAATCTTTCTGTCTTAACTTGGCAAGGAAAGCATTCTTTTAAAAATAATAAATTGACATTATTATTTTTCAGAACTTATCCTCAATAATAGCAAAGTACGTTTGATGGCTTCCATTGTTCATCGTCGAATTAAAATAATGATTTTTTTTTTTTTTTGATGAAATTTATATTTTGAATACTCATCGACGAACTGTATCGGGGGGGGGGGGGTATTACCTGGAAAGAAGCTTGGTTCTGGTAATTGAAGGGGTATGATGAGACACAACCAGAAAATAAAAGTATCAGAAGCATCCTTGCTGAATCAGATCTAAACAATGTAATATCAGATTTTATCATAAAAGATAGAAAGGGACAGGGGAGGGAAGAGAAAGATTGAAAGGGCCGGGGAAGGGAAGAGAAAGATTGAAAGGGCCGGGGAAGGGAAGAAAAAGATTGAAAGGGCCTGGGAAGGGACGAGAAAGATAGAAAGGGCCGGGAAAGGAAGAGAAAGATATAAAGGGACGGGGAAGGGAAGAGAAAGATAGAAAGGGCCGGGGAAGGGAAGAGAAAGATAGAAAGGGACAGGGAAGGGAAGAGAAAGATAGAAAGGGCCGGGGAAGGGAAGAGAAAGATAGAAAGGGCCGGGGAAGGGAAGAAAAAGATTGAAAGGGCCGGGGAAGGAAAGAGAAAGGTATAACAGGTCCGGAAATTAGAATGTGTAGGAGGGGATGCTGGGAGACAGAAAATATTGTTAGAAAAGAAAATTCAGATTTAGGATTTGTAAATATTTTATGTAATTATCAAATAGTTTTAGCGTTAAGTAGAATCCTATCCTAATCCCTCACTAATTATCAAAATATATTTAATACCTCAAATATTAGATAAATAGTACAAATTGTTATCCAGAAAACAGTAGAATGATTTTCAGCTGCATTCTTTCTTTAGATTATATAAGATGTGATCAGGATTTAGTAATAACAGATAAATGATACAAAAACAACTATATTGTCCACTGTTTTTGGATACCACTGTAAAACTAAGAAACAAAAAGTTTGTAAAAATCAATATTTACACCCATGAAATTAACTTGTCTGTCACATAATCAGGGTAGGTTTTTATTTTGGAAATCTGCAACAATAAAAAAAGAAAAATCTACGAAGTTCAAGATTGTACATTGTAAGTTAAACTATTAAAGAATTTTATCGGCATTAAAGAAACTATAACCAGTTTAACTTGGCCTTAATTAATTGCGGGACAAAGCGGCGTGAAATATATTTTTTACAACTTTTTAACTTACTGCTTTTTTTCGTGTTTACCTTTTTATGAGTGTTGGTTTAAGGCAGAAGGATTGGCTTCAGAACCTGTTGCTTGTCAGGTCTGTGTATGAATGGTGAAACTGATCCGAATCCTCCACCTATCTATCTAACTATCTATCTATCAGAACCTCGAGACTATAACCAGGGGCCAACCTCTAATCAGCAATTTTCTCGGAGATTCAGATTTGAAAAAACTAACATGCCTGTGATGGATTATATATTACATTTGTCAAGGAGAATTGAATTCTTCTTGATATTTGTAAAAATATACCTTTTTTGTAAGAAATGTTTGTTAAAATATAATTAACGATAAATGCTAGATCTTAATTTTGTCGGGACTTTAAAAAAAGTAATCGTTGTTGTTCAAAAACTGGTAAAAGGTTGTGCCGGGATATAAAGCTAAGAATTTATGTCAATCCAAAAATATATAAATATATAAAAACAAATATCTATATCAATATTTTTTATTCATTTTTCTAATTTACAATATTTGAGGTTACAAATTAGACATATTTGATGTTATCAGCGATGAGTGTTGTTAAATAGAAATTGTATAATGGCAATTCTGATTCATTTATGAAGAAAATTACTCTCCCATCTTATACTATTAAAAATTCAATTAAATCAGGGAAAAAAGCAGCAATATGTTTATAACATTTTATTCATACAAGGTATGTACAATGTAGATGCTAAGAAATGAGGCATTAATGACGACCTTTAACGCTTTCAGTATAATTATTTCAACTGTCGAATTTTTGTTACATTTATCGTGGTTGTCATTGAATAATTTTTATAAAACCAAATCATCCCTTCAAATTGGACAATCTAGGAGGATTTTAAAGATTGCATTTGCGCTTTTGCTGAACAAATATGCAGCATAAAAACGTATGATATGTATCAAATGAATCCTAATAAAAAATCTCTAAAATACTGCAATCTCAGTTTATCTACCATACATTGCGGGTCACTCCCTTTAAATCCTGCACTTTCAACCCATTCCTTAAACTGATTTCTCCTCTAATCAAAAGTTAAAACGATCCTCTATGTCCTTATTGTAATACTTTCTTGAACATTTCGTACATTTTTAGAAAACCCAGGAATAGAGTCTTTGCCACAAACTGAAATTTCTTTTTCAACCTAATGGTGTAAACCTTAGATATTTCAAACTGAGATAATTTGGTGGAAACAGAATTACTAGTTTGTATTTCAACAGTAATGAAATTAGAAAATCAGAGTTTGTGGAAAAGACTCAATCCAAACATTTATTGCGAAATTCAATTATTAGTCAAAACTGTGCAAAAATTCTAATTTTGAAATTGTTAGCGAAATAATCGTTGATGAAGCCCCTGGCTCCCTCCTCCTAACCTAAATTATTAGATTGGGTGCGGGAAAATTTCTGCTCGAATTCATGTTCATGGGAAATGTAATCTGTGTAAAAACGAATAAATTATGTTACACAACTTAAACTATTTGAACGAACTGGCTTAATTGAATTTTTAATGGTATAAGAACGGAGGGGTAATTTTCTTTTAAAATGAATAAGAATTGCCGTTTACATAATAACACTCTTCTCTTATCAATCTATATATAAATTTGGCTTGTCTGTCTGTCTGTCTGTCTGTTTGTATCCAATAAACGTCAAAACGGCTGAACCGATCGGGCCCAAATTTTTTGTGGGACATCTAGGGACCCCAGGGAAGGTTTATGAATGATCAAAATTTCAAATATTTGTCTCCATCAAAATTCGATCTTCATTAAATTTTTGAAAATTTTGAAAATCCACGAAATTTTTTGTGAAAATCCGCGAATTATTTTTGTTTTGTTTTACGATGTACACAAAGAGAACATGTTCACAATTAATTTAGGAGATGGGCGCGAAACGCCCTCTAAGGCTAGTATATCTATATAATAAAACCAAACATTCGTATATATGTTGCGTATAGCCGGCCAAATGGATGGACCGATTGGGCTGAAATTTTTTGTAGACACTCATGGATGGCCAGGAGGTGTTAAATGCTAAAATGTTAAATTTTTTTTTCAAAATTTTTTAATTTTTTATTTTAAAATATTTTTTTCCACGGGCAACGCCGAGCCCTTCAGCTAGAATTTAATAACTGTAAAACCTGAGAAGCTGCTCTGATTATTGCTTTATAGTTATATATATATATACTAGGCTTTTAGGGAGCTTCGCGCCCATCTTCTGTTTAAATTGTGAACATGTTCTTTTTGTTTACATTTTAAAACAAAGAAGAAAAAGTTTGCGGATTTTAAAAAAAATTTGCAGATTTTCAAGAATTTCAATTTTTTTACAAAATTAAAAACCTTTAAAACACACTTTTTAAAAGTTTTTATCGTTCATAAACCTTCCCTGTGGTCATGTGATGTCCCACAAAAAATTGGGCCCGATTGGTTCAGCCGTTTTGACGTTTATTGGATACAAACAGACAGACAGAAATCAGGGTATACTATGCATATAAATAATAATATAAACCTTGGCAACGCTTGGTACTCCTGGTTCAAATATTATGAATAGAAGAACGTGTTTCAGGGGAGGGGGGATAATATTTCTTAAATGGAACAAATTAAATTAATCAAGTTCAATTTTTTAGAAGCTAATTAGATTGAATACAGGTTGGGGGTAGGATCTTTTTACAGTATTATTTGTTATAAATTATCTTACAACGTGTGGTTTACAGTGGGTTAAAAGGGAGTGAAAAGCGTAATTTCAATAAACCCTACATACAAATATTGCAATGCCCGATTCACAATGGTACCCGTTAACGTTTTGTCTGATCAAGTATTGATTATAAATCAACGTAATAGATATTAAAATTAATTACTTTTAATTTTGATTTCTCTTACAAAGTGACAATCGCATTTTTATACTGGGGAGGGGATCACTTGAAATTACACTACAGTCCCTTCAAGTATTTAACCCTATAAAGAATGGGGGAGGGGTCTAAATATATGTATAGCCTGGGGGGGGGCTGCCCTGCATTAACAACAAAGTTTCCTCCTGAAAAGTCAAAAAAAAAATTAGGTGATAGTGATATAAATGAGAATAATAGGGCAAAATAAATACTAAAAATGTTAGAAAAAAGTCCAAAAACGATCAAATATACATTTTGAGAAGCCCTTGAACACGCCATTTCAAATATGCAAAAAAATTTGCTAAATTATAAATAACCTGATTTGTAAATAAGAAAAACTAAAATTGTGCAAATTTCTTTTGACGGGTTGTTTTCAAATAATTTGCAAAAAATTCTTTGTAAAACTTGTGCATTCCGTTTCCTTATGTCACATATGGCTTTTCAAAAAGGTCATTCAGGTCATTCAGGCAGTGTGCATGAGTACTCAGGCAGTGTGCATTAGTACTCAGGCAGTTAGTATAAAAACTCGGGTTTAGACTTAAAGGGAGGGCTATGGGTATTTAGTAAATGTCAGAAAATTTCACCAGCCTCAGACCAACACTTTTTAAGTTATGTAAGTTATGCAGGAATAGGGTTAACTATGATAATTTCTATTGTTTTCCTGCACTGTCACGTCTGTAGAAAAGCCACGATTGAAATAATTAGTTTTCAATATTAAAAACATTAACATTTCATTCATGTGTAATGTATGTTCAATGTTATTTCTATTTGTTATTTTTACAATACTAGAAATTCAGGGCGCTTCGCGCCCTTCTTTCTAGGCTTTAAGGGCGCTTCGCGCCCATCTTCTAAATTAATTGTGAACATGTTCTCTTTGTGTACATCGTAAAACAAAACAAAAATAATTCGCGGATTTTCACAAAAAATTTCGTGGATTTTCAAAATTTTCAAAAATTTAATGAAGATCGAATTTTGATGGAGACAAATATTTGAAATTTTGATCATTCATAAACCTTCCCTGGGGTCCCTAGATGTCCCACAAAAAATTTGGGCCCGATCGGTTCAGCCGTTTTGACGTTTATTGGATACAAACAAACAGACAGACAAACAAACAAACAAACAGACAGACAAGCCAAATTTATATATAGATTTATTATTGTAGTTTTTATAAATCTTGCATTTGGGAATTGAGATCCCAATGTGTTTCAAAATTGTATACAGCATGGAATACTGCTATTAGAATTCTTTTTTATGTACCTAGAGATACGCATAGGTGCTTGATTGAAAGTATTTCACAATGTTTACATGTAAAAACTATGTTAACCAGTAGATGTGTATATTTCTATGAGACTATTGAAGCAAGTTCTAAGCTTTGCATTGGATTTCTTTCAAATTTATGCAAAAATGATCTTCACACAGTTCTTGGTAGGAATTTGTTTTCCATTGCAAATGATTGTTCTGTAAATCCTTCGGATCTTAGTAAATTGTTAGTTAAGAAACAAATGAAATATTTTGATGTCCCATTGGACCATGCATGGAAAGTTCCGGTTTTATAAGAACTTTTAAATACAAGAAAGAATAATTTATATGCTGAATGATTCGATGATTACGTAATAACATATGTTATGTAATGAGAAATGATCAATGTCGTCTATTTGTGCATATTTTTCTTTTTTCTTTTGTAAAACTATATATTCAAAAAATGTATTTAAATACATTTAAACTTCACCATTTATATATGTATTTATATCTTTGTGTGTGAATACATCTTTATAATAATAATAAAATCTGGTATGCCATCTTTACTTATACTATAAACCACTGTGCATCAGCTACCCCCTACTATATGAACCACTTTGCATCAGCTACCCCCTACTTTAATTGTACCACTAAGTACCAGATCCAAAGTTGCGTATCCCTCTGAACTAACATTCCTAACCTTATAACCTTGACTAGATCCATCTCCAGTGAACTACTGTGCATCAGCTCCCCCTTCTATATGAACCACTGTTGCGTATGCCTCTGAACTAACATTCCTAACCTTATAACCTTGACTAGATCCATCTCCAGTGATCTACTGTGCATCAGCTCCCCCTTCTATATGAACCACTGTGCCGGCGCCACGTGTATTAGATTAAGTGTAACAGTTAAACGAAAATAGAAATTACTATAAAATCTTGAATCCAATTTAACGTTGATTTATTCTGTAAAACAATAGAAAATAAAGAGGCAATACTTTAATAATGGCATAATTGTATTTAACCCAAAGATAATATATATATATATATAAGATACAAGATAATACTTTTATAATGCATAATTGTATTTAATCCAAAGATAATATATATATATATATATACACATATAACTATAACTACATATATTTATATATATACATATACATATATATATCAAAAATGATCTATGTAGATATAAGTATTTTTATCATATACTTGACTACTTTGTAGGAGCTCCTAGGGGAGGGGGGAAATTGGTTGCTCTTCCCGCATAATTGCCCCCACCTAGATTTCTTTCTGAGTATGCACATGGGGGGGCCTGGTAACCCCCCCCCCTCGTTACGTTTTTGTAGTCTCTGAAAGTATTGGTCTGAGGCTGTTCAAAAATTTTTACTTTTTCAACTAGCACATGCCCCTCAATTTAGGCATAGGAGCGCGCGGATTTTAGTGATCTAATATTTCAATATTAAAACTATTTCCTTTCATGCGACATATAAAATGCAATTGATTATTGGTATATTTTTGATTACCTATTTTAAAGGTTTCTGGTTCTTGGTGTATTATATTCTGATAATAATTTTAAATCAAACTCTTGAACTTTAAAAATATTTCGGATTTTATGAACAAAACATAAAGTTTACTACTAAACAAACAATTTGATTTTTAATCCAAGAAATTCCTTTTTTCTAGCGATGATTAAAAATCAAAACTTTTTTAAAAAAATGACTCAGCGTGTTTTTTAACAAACGTTTAAGCAGGCTGTTTCACAGTGGTACTATACATACATTGTTCGTGCAGGCGGAAATAATATGAAAACTGTATTTTTCACAACTTTTGTTGATTTTATAAATTATATCTGTTTATTATTAACTATATTTAACTAATTGGAACAAGTTTTGTGAACACTGTAAGAGTATAATATCTTAACAAGCAAACAGATCTAATGGATTTATTTAGAACGGGATTATAAAATAGAAAATTAATCAAATCATTTCTCAAATATCTAACAAACATCATTGCAAGGATCTGCTATTATCTTGTCTATGAAGATGTCAATACAGATATTCTCTGAGGGAAGGTAGTCGGGAGGGAAAGAATTCAAGGTTGTATTAATTAAACTTAAGCCCACTGGAGTCAACCTTGTTACAACTTTTTTACAATTATCAATGGTTTTGTTGTCCTCACAGTAACTGTATATGACATCTGAAAAATCATAATTAAGCTTAGTCTTTTAAAGAAAAGCACCTATAAGCTTTCAGGTGACTTTCTATTTAAAGAGTTAGTAGCATTCAATTAATTTACAACGGGATTCTTTAAAACTTTATCTGATTAAACATGTGCAACATTTTGACGTATTAACAATTATTAAATTTTGGCAGTTTTCCCATTGTTTCCTGAAGAAGAAATATATGAATTACTTAGAAAAAATATCTTAATAATTAATTTTATATAAAAAAATAGCAATAACTCATTCATAGGACAATGAGTTTAAGAGTATCCCGTAGTATTTCGACACGCCACTCTCAAAATGGAGAGTATCTTGAAATTACACATACGGTCCCGTTAAACTCATTTGCTACTGAATTTTTGTAATCCTTAAGTTTTTACCTTGGAGTAAAGTAAAAGCCTCGTAATAGTTGGTCCTTTCATTTGCTCCCAGATGTTGCACACTTTCTATACACTTGTCACAGGTCCATTCCTCAATACTGGAATCAAAGATAAAGTATAATGGTCAGCGTTTATATCAATACAATAAAGATGACTTTTACGTTTACGAGTAATCAAAGAGAAGCTTTTTTAATTGACAGCTTCTCTTGAATTATATGTTTATGTGTAATATTGTGTAAACATGCTGTTTAACAACTTGATATAGATCTAAATTGAAATCGAACGTCGTCTTCACTGTATTGATATAATCAGAATATCAAACATTTAATGTTAGTCTTTTCTAAGATTTTGAGTATACTGTATTGAAATCTCAAGTTTTATGAACGTGTTCATATTTTTCTCTTTCCAGCGTTTTACATGGAGTTCAGTCAGACTAGATTAAAAACCCTATAAAACTGGGGGTCTAAATCTATGTTTCAGAAGGCCAACTTTAATGGTTTGGGCAAAGAGAAAAGAATATATATTAAAGTGGAATTTAATCTAAATCAAACGATGTTTTTATTCACCTAATTCATTTTATAAAGTTTATTTAACAACTTTAAAATTCGAAATTCAAATGGATATTCTAGGGAACATACTGTATTTATGTACTCTACTGCATATAATTTGTGAACATTTACATGATTTATACACTTTGAACTCCATTTCAGGCTGATAGGGACTGACTAAATTCATACCGAGGGATTGTCTAAATTCCACTCTTATATGTATTCTTTTCTCTTTGGATTTGGGTGCTTGGAAGGTTTAAAAAAATGACAAAAAATGGAAACACTACAATTTCATATGATTTTATTAACTTTATGTATGGACCAACACAATGTCAATCGATCAAAATATTTTTTTAGATTTATACTTACATATTACAAGCTTCAGTTTGCTGGCAAGCTTTCTCTTGGCCCAATAAAATTTTGTAGAAGACATCAGCCAAATCTTTCCAATTTTCTTTAGACATTTGTTCACAAGAAGACGGATCACTATCTTTGGGGCATATAAGTTTAACCATAATAATAGTCTAAAAAATAATTAGATCTGAGTTTGTGGCAAAGACTCAATTTCTATAGGCCGTTTTGACAATTTAACATACAGAAAAACATAAAACATATCAATCATATATTTTGAAAAATGTAATGAAGAAATATCCAAATCATTAATATCACCTGCATCCAGATACTGTCATTAGCTTTGAGATTATCTAGAAGCCTAGCTGTAAAAAAAGATATTTTACAAGAACTGAGATTTTAAAAGTTTAACACGACTGTAAATAAAAAATGATATGGGGGTCATGGCTGAAACCTAAACACTTTAGGACCTGATTGTGACCCATGAAAGTTCTCAAAAAATTGATAAAAATGTATCAAAATATGAAAATTCATATATATATATGGAATTTTATATAAAAGAAGTAGGATTAAACAGATCATATTCAGCAAATATGCAACTAATCTTAAACGACAATATCCAAGAAAAGCCTAATTGTAACTTAGGTTTGCTCCAATTATAATTTTTATAACTTTCCTTTTTTATAGATACAATTGATAATACAATTCATACTCCATATTACGTGGCCAAAACTCCCACCAATGGCAGTGCAGTATACTGGTCACATGATTTAGACAGAGACACATGACCAATACACTGCACTGCCATTGATGGGAGTTCTGGTCACATGATTTAAGTTTCAGATTTTCAAAATTTATATATGAATTTTAGTATAAATTTGACACAGTTTTATATCAATGTCTCGAGACAGGATATCAGATAGATCTTTCATGGGTCGCGATCAAGTCCTAAAGATTTTCAGCCTATACACCCTTTCATTTTTCCTTTACAGTCCCTTTAATACCCCCTTTCATTTTTCCTTTACAGTCCCTTTAATACCCCCTTTCATTTTTCCTTTACAGTCCCTTTAATACCCCCTTTCATTTTTCCTTTACAGTCACTTCAATTCAGTGTAAACCCATTCCGAGAGGCTGCTTAGACCCAAGTAAAGCTAAAATCTAGACTCAGGTTTGGGATTGCCGTAAAAGCTTTTATATTTAAAATATAACAAATTAGTTAAATTTGATCAAAGGTATGATATAAACATAGTATGGAAATAATGTATCTAGGAAAAGTTTAAGTTATCAAAATTTGGGGTTTAGCTGAGCTTGAGTCCTTCAATAGATCGCAGGGGGTTTACTCGAGGGTTTAAGCTTTTAAAATCTCAGATCTGGTATCAGCAACACCTCCACTCCCCCACAACCCGTAATGTTTTATAACTAATTAAGCTTAACAATGTCAGAAAATTATCTCATTTAATATTCAAGATTCACTATAACTAAATAGTCTATAAAGATCTAAGAAATCTTCATGTATGTTATTAATTTGTGTTGATTACCTGACATTTGTTTACACCCAGCACAAGAGTCCTCTGCTGCTGTGCTGAAAACAAGGAGGGCAGACAACAAGAATAATGTCTAAATTATAAAGTATACTTTTTTCACTGTATGCTGCAGGGACAGGGACGAGAATTTTGATCTTTTCAAGGCGACAATATCTTCTTTTATTCAGATAAATACATAAATACAATTCTTTTGAAAATTAAATTCTTTTTTAAATAGAACCAGTCCCAATTTGAGTGTTAGAAACAGCCAAAATAAAAATTATGAAATGTTTGATTTTTATGAAACTATAAAGGCACATTTACATACCTTCTGCATATTGCTATGTGAAGAACAGATTAATAATGAACCAACAGATTACAAGTTTGATTTTATATACGATTATTAGTTAAATCATTGTTTTATTACCAGTTTTCCATGAGATTCAGCTTTCATAAAAGAAACCCCATTTTTTTAAATTTACTTTTACTTTTTTTGTTTTGCGTATATAAGTTAAAATTTAATTCACAGAATCTATAAGCAATATTTTTTTGAAATATACAAAAATCATTGTTTTGATTATACCTTTCCTGGATTTATTTTACGAATCTTTTTAACTGCATGACAAAGTAGTAATGTTATTAATCTTTGTATTTATAACACAAAACCCAATTGTCTGATTCACAAAACTAATCACTCTCTAATATTTATTTTTGTAAGCTGTACATTTCTTCTTCTACTCTGTTTTCATCGGATTTTGAATTAGAGTTTAAAATGATTTCTGCTAGATCAAATTAACAGTCAAAGATTGAAAAGAAATGACTTTTTGCCACAAACTCAAATTTTTTATTCCTACATATATCTTTTCCAAAAATATAAAAACGATTGTTTTGAAATGAAAATGATCGTTTAAGAATAAAAACTTCTTTGTGGGCACTCACCTCTACCCCTTTAGTAAAATCAACCTATATGAAGCAAAAAGTCTGATCGTGTCAACCTTGTTTCACTGGCTAGTCCTGTTAATTGTATTCTTTATTAACCCAATTCATATGTCCGGGCGATGCAGTACAAACTGGGACCAGAAAGGTTGAACCGGATCCGAAATTCAAATGTACTAAGGCTGCCCGTGTTCTTGGTTCTGGAAATAATTTTATGCTCTATTTTATTTCTATGTTGTAGAACAGTCCCTTTAAATTTATATAATTTTAGATATTGTAGAATTTTCCCTTTAAATTTATATAATTTTAGATATTGTTGAACAGAATGATATGTACTTTTAAGAAAAAAAACTCTGCTGGAGCGGTTGAACGAGCTGTTGAGATCTAGCATAGACTCTACGCAGTTCAGAATAAGAATTGCACCTTTTTTTCTCAAATTTAAAATTTGTTCAACCGGTAAATCGCACTTTTTCGTTCACATTTTCAACAAATGAAAAATAATTTTTCTTGAATTACGTTTTTGCTTTCAACCGCTGGTTTTCAGATTTTTAAGCAACTAATGTTTTTTGATTTATTTTTTCCTTATATTTTATTAGAATATATATATTGAGATGTTTAATAAAACCAAACTTTGACAAAATGAAATGTTGGAAGGTTTTTAAAGTTTTTGTTTTAGACAAACCAAATTAATTGTTTTTGTTGGGCTCATTTTTTTAATGTTTTTTATTATATTTTCTATGAGAACAATAACAATATTTAAATAAAAGCAAACTTTAAGAAAATAAAATGTTGGAATTTTTTATTACAGCTTACATCTGCTGTTCATAGTATGTAATTAACAATTTTTTACTTTTTTTTTAATATGTTAAATGTTAAACGTAATAAAAAGGTATAAAAATAAAATGCCAACATCTTAAAAAATTAATCAGAAAAAGATTTTTGGTTGTATAGTTAAAAAAAGAGGGAAAAAAACGACCATTTGGTACTTTAAATTTAATTTTTAAATTTTAAATATCAAGGCCAGTGCCTTTGCATGAAAAAGAGTGGGAATAGAGTAGGGGGGGGGGGGGTGAAATTCATAGATTTAAAGAACTAAATAAATTCCGTACAGGTGCCTCCACGGGCAGCCGTAGTACATTTTAATTTCCGAGCCGGGTCAACCATTCCGTCACAGTTTGTACTGTATCGCCCTGACATCATGGTTAAATAAAGCAGACACTCAATAGGACTAGCCGGTGCAACAAGGTTGACGCGGTCACACTTTAGGTTTAATTTACTATTCCTACAGGGTCAGAGGTGCGTGCCTCTGAAGTCGCATCCTTTATGGGTAACCTTGTACATATAAACTATTGATGACTAAAATGGGACATTCACAAAATAAATCATCTTCTTATCATGAGATTATTGTGACTCTGATATCCTTTTCTTTCAATTACAGCAATTGAGTCTTCACCACAAACTCTAATTCTCCAATCTATAAATCAATTTGTCAGATAGGAATTATTGAATTAGTGACAAACACTCAATTCTTTTAACTTGAAAACTTGCACTTTCAAAAATGTATTTCTTTTTGAATTATTTATTTCATCCATATTTTTTATTGTCTTCTTATTTTAGTCTTACAGGTCTCAAATGGTTTCTAAAATAATTCTCTACAATACTGCATTATCAGCTCAACTACCATGGCTAGCCAGATACTCCCTTTAACTTGAAAACTTTTAAAAAATGTATTCCTTTTTAAATTGATTAATTTTATCTAAATGTTTTGTCTTGTCTTCTTATTTCAGTTTCACTGTAGATTCTTCAATAATATTTTTCCTGAAAAAATACCAATTAAAAATAATCTGATAACAAAACAAAACAAACTTTACCTTGGAATAGAATTATTAATTTTCCTTGTAACTTCTTTTCCTTTCTTTACTGTCTGATTTCTTTTTTCTTTTATTATAAACTTTGATTCTTCTTCTTGGACAGATTCGTTTTCATTGTTGTTGTTTGGAATCTGTTAAATACAAAATGTATTATTTGTTGGATTTAGATGAAAGGGATTATAGAAGGATGCATATCTTAAGTGATGAACAATAACTTGGTTCGTTTGCCACAAACTCAAATTTTCTAGTCCTTATATCTTTGCAACCAGAGGGAGTAAACCTTTAATATTTTGATTGAAACTAATTTAAAGTTTGAAATATCTCGGGTTGCAAAGATATAGGGATTAGAAAACAGAGTTTGTGGCAAAACTCAATTCCTTTGTTAAGCCACTCAGATTTTTGTGGAATTAAATTTTGCAAAATTGTTATTTTCAGAAAAATATAAGGGAAGAAAAACAAACAAAAAAGTGTCAATTGAAAAATATTTTTCAGAATTAAAATAAGTTTTTAAAAATGTTTTTTTTGTGCAAAGTATTTTTGTGAATTTATCTTTTTTTCAAAAACGTAAATGTGAGAAATGGATGCCAATTAAATTTCTTCTGCATTTTCCTTAAAAAGGAAAATAATTGGAACCATTATTAGATTTTAAAATATTTGATTTCGCTCGAAATTGTTGACGTGAAAACTTACAAAATACAAAAAAACGTGAAGGGAGCAAGGATTTCAGATTTTAGATAATCATATTTTACAACAACAAAAATTCGAAAACATGTGTTCTCGTGCCCTCCCAAAATAAAAACAATAGATTTTATCAGATTTTCAAATAATTCTAATTTAAAATGAGGAAAAATAATACTATGCATAAAGGTGTCCACAAATTATTCTAAAAATGCCGCACTCAATTTTAGGATTTTATTATTCACTCCTAAATGCCTAGTCCATTAGCGCCTGATCCAATCAGGGCTCAGTCATGTGTTTGGTGCCTAATCTAAACCAATGTATCATTTACTCTCAGACAAATTAGAATCAATGGAAATTTAAACCCCCGAGGGATTCAATGATAAACCCGAGGGCGTAGCCAAAGGGTTTATCATTGAATCCAGAGGGGGCTTAAATTTCCATTGATTCTAATTTGTCTGTTAGTAAATGACATTCCTTTTTAAAAAGCTTAAAGAGAACTGACTGATTAAAATTGGAATTTGTTAATTTTGTTAAAAAAAATGGGCGCATTTCTAAGATTTTTCAATGCAGTGTTTAATGAAAAATCCCGCCGGGATTCAATGAAAATTGTTGCATACCAAAAAACCAGCTTTTTATAAAGGAATGGAAATTGCATTGCGGTATCATCTATCTTTCTATCTAGCTCATTATCCAATAAGAGATAAATCCTTATATCGGCGCTAAACATCATACGGAAATATTTACTTCTACTGAAACTATAGTGGAAAAGTTATCGATTTTCTGAAATTGGCTATCCGTGGAAATCTTAATGCATAATCTGAAAATTTAAAAACTAAAATGTATGAATAGATTAATAACCCGTTGATTTACCTGTTTTAATTTTCCAAGTAAACATGCAAATCTTTGAGATTTTAAACTTGCTTTTCCTGAATAATGATTGTTTTACTAACAACTGGCTGCCCGGCGTTGCCCGGGAAACAATAAATAAAAAATTTTAAAGAAAAAAGAAAAAAAATTCAACTTTTTCAGGCAATTCGGTCCAGCCGTTTGGCCAGCTATAGTTCATAAATATATGAGCAAAAGATATATAGATAAAAGTCATAAGTGATGATCAAAAAGTCACATTAAATCTTTGATTTATTCGATAAATAAAACGTGTTCAACATCAAAATCGATCTGAAAGATTTCACTTTGTTTTATTAAAGCATAAAATAATAAAAACATATTTGTCCTAACATATAAACTTTGAAAAAATTAAGACCTTCTAATTTGTTTTTTCATTCCAAACTTAAAGACGCTCAAAAAAAGTTGTATCCTAGCTTTGCAACCTGAAGTCAGATCTGTTGTCTGTTAATCTTGATCATAGAATAATAGCTTAAGGTGAGTGAATTTGGTTTCTATTTCCAACAAAATCGAAAATTGATGGTTTTTTACAACAAAAAAAAAATTCCCCCGAAAGAACGATTTTTTTACTAGCTTTTAGAAAACTATAGTTTTTGTACTGAAAGAACGATTTTATTGAACAAACGTTCAGTGAGAACATACTAAATCATTTTTTTGAAAACAATTGAACAAAAAACGAAATTGGCCGTTCACTAAGTAATAATTATTCGTTTGATAAAATAAAATACATTTTTAGACATCGTTAGTTTAAGGAAACATAATGAAGAAACATTTCTTACCAATTGCTTTAAATCTGCCTTTTCCTTTCATGCATCGCCTCACAAGCTAAAAATGTTTAAAATTGTATTTATTTTAATTCGAAAGGAACTGAGGTATTGCCACAAACTCAAATTTTCTTATCCTTATACCTTTGTGATATGATGGTGAAACCTTTGATATTTCAAACTTAGACAATTTGATCTAACATAATTCATATTTTGAAATATCAAAGGTCTACAACATCGGGTTTCTAAGGTATAGGGGTTAGCAAGTCAGAGTTTTTGGCAAAAACTCAGTTCCTTTGTGAAATGATATTATAGTCAGAGCGCTGAACTTTTGAAGAATGTGCTTAGTTTATCCACTGAACTCAATATATTGCACATGAGCTTTTAGGTTGTAGATTAACTATTGCTAGCAACTAAACTAGGTATCTACTATCCACTGTAAGGTTTAGGTGTATGCTTTGGAGGTTTTGAATATATGTAAAAAATGGTCGAGAAAATCCACATAATTCTTTTTTTTACATTTTTACATATCACACAAAAGGTATGAAGTATTTTAAGATTTGTTTTACACTGAACAGCTATTTTAAAAAAATTCTTTAAATCACTATGGGGGGGTTAGTTAAACGCCCCCTCCACCCTCCCCACGCCAGTGTAGGGTTAAGATTCAAAAGTATTTGCCTCTGGTTGAATAAATTTCAAAAACCTGATAGGATTCATGCAGATCTTTCTTCGGATTATTCTCCTCTGTAAAATAAGAAAAATAAAAAAGAAGTAATAATTAAGTCGAATAAAAATTGCCTAATTAAAGGTTCCCAGTCCAATTTACCTACTATAGAAAGTTTAGTTCTAAATGCCTCCAATATGTCTTCTTCAGTATAGCTTGACAACGGAACCTGGAAAAAGAAATAAGGTTGGATTTCTATAAAACGTTTTGTATTGCACTTGGCACATTATCACACATTTAAATAGAATACAATACATATCTGATACCATTAACATTTATGTCTGATCAAGATACGAAACAGATATTCATGTTTTATCCTTAAAAAGTTATTACTTTCTAATCATGGTTTCTCTGCATCAAGTTGACTTGCGGATTATGCTGTAAAAATAATGAGAATTAACCAGCATTATTTAATTCTATCTAGGGTTGTTAATCGTTTTTAAAAACGATCGTTAAACGATCGTTTTTTGTTTCGTTTTTCAATCGTTTTAAAAACGACCGTTTCGTTTTAAGGAAAAAACGATCGTTTTTAAAAACGACCCACTCCTTTTGAACTTTTAAAAACGAATAACGATCGTTTTTGAAAACGATCGTTTTTGAAAACACGATTTGCGACCGTTTTTTATACGATTGTTTTTTTACAAACGATCACTTTTGAAAAAACGATCGTTTTGAAAAAAAAAATTTATTGACAATTATGTTAACGATCGTTAACGAAGGGTTGTCGTTAACGATCGTTAACGAAGGGTTGTCGTTAACAAAACGACGAACTTTAAAAAACGGTCGTTTTTGGAAAGACGATAATTTCTGAAAAAAAAATTACATACAAAAAATTGAATGTCGTCTTACATGAAGTTAAAAAGTTGATATTTTCTTAAAAACTACTCAATGATAAGTACAGATGCCCGTAATGTCGGCTTCCTTTCTTCGTTAACGAAGGGTTGTTGTTAACGATCGTTAACGAAGGTTCATCGTTAACGATCATTAACGAAATGACGATTTTTATAAAAACGGTCGTTTTAAAAACGACAATTTTTAAAAACGAATTGTTTTAAAAAACGATTGTTCTTAAAAACGATCGTTTCGTTTTCGATTTTTCGTCGTCGTTTTTATAACGAAGCGATCGTTAAAAAAAATGAAAACGTTAACATCTTCTATATAAGAACAAGATTGGTATGTTAGTGATTCACAATCACAAGGAAATGATCAGAATTAAACACCATTATTTAATTCTATCTAACTATACATACAAGAGTGGTATGTTAGTGATTCACAATTACAAGGGTACTCTTGAAAAAGTTTTGTAAGATCAAGAATGAATGAGGTATCCATGTTTATAAATATGAAAATTGATTATTAGAAATTTAAGTTTTCTGTAAAAGTGTCAGATTTCTGGTTCACAGACATTAAAGAACTCTATCAAAACTAGAAAACGACAATGATTTACTCGTCATTTATCAGAAAAAGGTTGAAAGGGTATTCTTGTGTTGTTGTTAAGCGGATGAAAAAAAAAATGTTTAAAAAATAACAAATCTTGACTCACTGAGATTGAAATTCCACCTCCTCTAAACCCAATCCATCGCTTTCCTAAATACTTTTTAAACTTAAAAACACAAACTGACATTTTCAAAAATGCTTTGTTAAAACACATAATATTCGGTTGGTAATATCAAACAAAAAGCCATTTCAATTTACGAACATTTTGGTCAAAATTTGTCACAAACTTAAATTTTCCAATCACTTTATCTTTGCAACCTGATGTTGTAAACTTGAGATATTTCAAACTTAGATCACTTGATCTATCAGAATTCATAGTTTGAAATATCTAAGGTTTACGACATAGGGTTAGAAAATCATAGTTTGTGGCAAAGACTCGAATCCTTTCCCAACATTTTATTCGCATTTTTCCGAACAAGCGGATAATAATTCAGAAATATTTAATTAGGTAATTCAGAAATATTTAAATAATAATTCAGAAATATTGAAATAATAATTCAGAAATATTTAATTAGGTAATTTTAGGTTTTCCTCTCGTGTCAAGCTAAAGTAAAATGCACTGAAGACTAAGATTCAAATCTTATTACTCCTCTTAATGAAAAGCTATTAATAATAACAAAAATGTTTTTAATTCAAGATATATATAAAGTGTGCGTAAAATCAGTCTGGAGGAGTAACGGAGTCCGAAAGTCGTAACAGTAATTTCAATTGATTTGACCCTCTCCTGTCATGGTATAGTTTGCAGTGCTCTGACAGTGAAAAATATGTTTGTTTACCTATTCCTAAAAGTTTCATTGCTTTTTCTTTTTCCTTGACTGTTGGTCCCCAAATGTCATCGTTACTAAATAGTTTTTTAGGTAACCCGGGGGCCAGATTTTATGAATGAGAGAAGTAGCTGAACTACGTAAATTAAATTGAACCACTTTTCTTCAGCCTGGCCAGGCTAACAAGAAAACGGATTGAACCGGTGATTGATGGTTAGACTACTTCTCGTTATACATTAAATCCAGATGAGCAATGCACCAGAATTCAATTGTAAATTTAGAAGCTGTTTTTGTTTTATGATATTGTCAATAAATTTAAATGTCAATGGCATCTCATGGGTTCTTTAAATCTAAGTGCAAACAAATATTTTTTAATAAACTATGCTAAAACAAAAGTTTAGATACATTTAAAATGTTACAAATCAAAAATTTGGAAAAGGCTCAGAACAAATCCAACATTATTGACTAGGCACAAAGTTTTTTTCTTCTTCAAATTTACAGTGAAAAAAAAATTCATTTTTTTAAGCATTGCGATGAAAATAATGAATTCTCTGTATGTGTTGCAATTATTAGTCATTAGATATTTTAAAAGTAATTGATTATTTTAATTTCTCGTTTTATTACAATGATTATTTTTAAATAATTTAATTTAAAACCTTGATTTGAAATCTACAGACTTTTTCACAGTCAGCATAGAACCTAAAAATAGATCAGAGTTACCCTCAAAGGATGAAGCTTCAGAGACGACTGAACGGAATGTATTAAGACTTAGATGTGTGATAATCTAAGCCGTAAACTTATTTGTTTCTTGATTTATGTTTAAAGCAGAGCGTTTGAAGAGTTTTAAAATTGTCTGTATCAAGTGAAAAATTTTCGTTTCAATCTTTTTAAAAATCCCTGCTTAGAAGTTTAAAAGTTCAATAAACATTTGAAGAAACTCAACACTCGTCTCAAACTCCAATTTTCTAATCCCCATATTTTTGAAAACTGATGACGCGAACCTTGATATTATTATCATCTGGCAATATTCTAGGTTTGGAATATTAAATGTATACGACATTAGATAAAAATAATGATTAAAAAGCATTCATTTTACTTTATTTTTTTATTCAATTGTTAATAAGTATATGTAAAGGGACTGTACACGTAATTTCAACTGACCCTCTATGCGCAAAGATGGCGATGCTCAATTTGCAACCTTAAACCAGAAAATGTTAAAGATACCTTCGTCCTTCTAACTTGAAAAATGTTTATTTCTATGACTTTTTCCATTGCTTCTTTATAATCAAGAAATGCACAAGTCACTTTCCCAGAGAAACCGCAAATGGAAATAAACAATTTAAAGAGACAAAAATATTGACATATGCATTCATATACTTCAGCAGACAAAGCTTTTATGGGTACTGTTGTGAATCGGGCGTTGTTATCTTTCCATGGTGAAATTACGCTTGCATTCCTTTTAAATGAAATTATTTACATTTTGCATCTGGTTTGAACCAAGAGGTCTGGACTGGATTGAAGTTATTCAAATTTAATTAAATTAATAAGAGTTTTTGTAAATATATGTTAGGTCTGATAAATTTGTAATTCAATATGGATTTAGCATGTTTCTAAAATGCTTAGATATTGATCTCCTTTTATGCATTAAATATTTTAGTTTTTGCAACGGAATTGATTGTTTGCTGCAAACTCTGATTTTCTAATCCCTGTATCTTTACAACCCAATGTCGTAGACCTTAGATATTTCAAACTACGGTTTTGGTTGATCGAATAAATTTAGCTAAGGTTGAAATTCTAACCTTTTGGTTGGAAAGATATGAGGATTAAAAATTTGTGTTCGCGGCAAAGACTCAATTCTAATTTCTTTTACATTTTGTTTGGCAGACTTTTTAAGTAAGAGCCTAAGGGTTTCATTAAATTGTATAAAATGTTATGGATCAGTGTCACAATAAGAAAAAAAGATGTGGGGGGGGCGGTCAGAGCATTTTAAGTAGAGGAGAGGCAAGTAGGAATAGGGTTAAACATAGAGTTATGACTACAAGTAATTAATAAATGTAATGATGTGATATTACGATTTAGTAACACGTGTAAAAATAATTAACACATGAACAAAACTCAGTAATGGATGGAAACACAAACACAATTTTCGATAATAACTTTTTCTCGTAATTTTAACATATTTTCAGTAGTTCCATACTGTGAACAAACTCAAAGGGACTGTAAGTGTATTTCCAAGTGACCATTCATGATGACGATACCCGATTTACTACCGTACCCATAAACCTTTGTCTGATCTAGTATTAATTAGATGGCTTTGGCTTTAGATTACTGTTCCATTGATATAAAATTGATAATTATTCTTTCCTGTTCTATGCTCTTAATGCTTTCCAGATCATTTGATTTTTCAGTCACATCTTTGACAGATTCTTCAGCAGTAGTTTCATCATCATCATCGGCATCAGTAGCAGCAGTTACAGAATCTATTTTAATCAATTTAAAATAAGATTATATAAGTAGTTACTATGTGCATATACAGCAGAGGACTGTAATCACTGGCTCCAATGTAAATCGTTCAAAACTTATTTCGGCATGTTTTGAAGAGTTTTTGCGCTTATTTTTTTTCTTGATCTTATAGGCACTTATACATACACGTATAAAGCAGGTGTCTATTGATGCCCGAAATTTTTTATATGAAAATAAGAAAATATTGATTATACTGGCGGGTAATTGGTTGGCCGTCGCTAACGGAAATTGGAAGAAACAAACGGTTTAGGAATATGGATGTTTCGTTACGTTAACAATGAAAAAATCTGAAAACGAAACGATCGTTTTCAAAAGAATTAAAACGATCGTTTTGAATTGAATGAATTTTAAAAAGATCGTTTGGGAATGAAAACAATCGTTTTGGAATGAAAACAATCGTTTTGGAATAAAAACGATCGTTTTGAAAATTATCATTGGAATAAAAACGACATATTTTAATGAAGAAAAATATAGTTTTTGCTTAAAAACTATAGTTTTATCTTTACTTTTTTCGTTCATAAAAGATTAAAACTAACACTAACACGAAACCAAAACGATCGTTTAAAAAAAGCGATGTACAACCATTAGAACTTAGGAAACAAACCAGACGTTTAATAAAGGTTTTTGAATCAAGAGCGTTCGCAAACTTTTAACTCAATGTTTAAAGTACGGGGTGTCCCAATAAACATAGGAATTCAGTGACGAATTCAATATCGTCTTTGTTTGAATTAGCATTGTAATACCTAATTTCTAAGCCCATATTATTATTATGTCTGCTAGAGTTTATTAAATGAAAAGGGTAAAAGACTGTAAAGATGTGTCTATAATGTCTCCGCAAGATGAACAGCAAAGACGAACAAGTTTACCTTGTATGTTTGCTGTAATTTTTTCACTTTACTAAGTACAAATGTATGCAGTCAAAACATAAACAAACAAGGTGTAAACATACCAGACGGTAATCTTACGGATTACAGCTTTCTCAGTAGGTATCACTATACTAAATCAAAGAATGATTTAAAAAGACGATAGAGAATTCGTCACTGAATTCCCATGTTTATTGGGACACCTTGTACAGAATGAAAAAGCGTTATATATTATTTTTATTCATATTCAGGAAATGGAAAAGCAGCGGTTTTAATTTTCCAATTCATGAAAATTAATCTCAAAACTCAAATTAGCGTAATTCACTGTTAAAAATTTAATGTAACTATTCATGTATTGAGTGACATGTTTAATTTATAACGATATCAATTAAAGCTTTGTTTAATTTATAACGATATCAATTAAAGCTTTGTTTAATTTATAACGATATCAATTAAAGCTTTGTTTGATTTATAACGATATCAATCAAAGCTTAGTTGGATCATGAATGCATGATCATTCATCTTCTCTTATTCTAAAATGTGGTTTCAATCTTTTTTTTCATGTAACAGAATCTATATTAATATTTTAAAATTAAAAATATTTAATGGTTCGTTATATCAATTTATTTTTTAGGTTTGCACAGTTTTTATAGTTCCTTGCAAAATTCATAAAAAGGTCATAAAAAGACTATATTTACGGCATAAGACTCAATTTAACCTTGACTGTCATATTTTATTAAATTAATGTCGTCTTTGCAGTCTCATCCTTTTGTGGGAAACCCTGTACAAACAATTTTGTTCCAAATTTAGGACAACTCACAAGGCTTACGACTGTATTAACAATTTTGAGCAAATTTTGTATCAACAATTTTGAGCAAATTTCGTCTTTGAATTTCCTCTTTCATTGGGACACCCGCTTTACCTTTTAATTTTCTTAGAGAAGCGTTTTCAGGTTTTCCAGGAGAGATTGTAGTATTTTCATTTTCTCCATTACTAAACAATCATATCAAAAATAGAAATAAAACACTTATTGTAATCACAATCATTAGATTACGTGAATCGGTTTCAGTCAAGGGCGTCTACGGGAAAGATAAGAATTAGGAAGTTTGAGTTAGAGGCAAATAATCAGTTTCATTACATTTTCAGGACCTCTACCTAGCAACCTCATTCAGTTTGCGGGAATTGTTAACACTGAAAGAGAATCTTGACATTTCCAAGTTTCGTTTCTTTGTTTCTTTCTGATCAAAATCTAAACATAATCAATAAATATCATTTTTATGTGTTAAAAAAATCGCAACAAAAGTAATAAGGTGATTTAGTAATATAATAATAAAATAATTATAAGATAATAATATGATATAATTATAATATGATATTGTAGAGAATGAAATCCCCGAATGAGGATTATGAAATCCGCAAATCAGTAGTGTCGGATCTTGGAACCAGAGAAGACCTACTCAACTTCCTCTCCTTTTATACACTCGTTATTTATCATGTAATTATATCTAGAAGCAATAAATGTACTTCTAAAATATGATAATAATATGATATAATTATAATATGATATTATAATAATATGATATTAATATAATGATAATAATATAATAATAAAATACTAATATGATTTAATTTGAGCCTCCACTTGTTGAGTGGTGTTTCCAATGCACGATGGTACCAGTAAACTTCAGACTAATCATGAATGTCCGCCTTATCCTTAATAATCTTGTTATTTAAACACTGGATTTGTATCTTTTCTACATTTGAAAAAAATTAATATCAACTTTCTGAGACTCCTGAGGAGAAATCATTATCATTGGAGAAATATCGGAGACAAACACGGCCATCTCATCGGAGACACCCCGATTTTCATTTAAGATTTTACCACTATAGTTTCAGTAGAAGTAAATATTATTAAATATAAGAATTTATCTCTATAATTGGATAATGAGATAAATGTTACCGCCATGCAATTTCTATTGGTTCAGAATAGACACCTAACACATGACTGAATCCTGATTGGAACAGGCGCTAATGGACACGGCAGACTATGGTGTTACGGGAACTCAAGCACTTTTTAAAAGATATGTACCTCTGTCCTTGATGATAAGTGAAAGGATTAATTGGTAACGTTTATAAATAACTCTTATATGAGCATGTAAATCATTAAAATGGAATTATAATGCATTGCTGTATATTCTTTAATTGAGAATTGTTTTTAATACCATACGTGATTATCTTTAAATGTTCATATTTTAGTGGGACGCACTATATTTTATTCTAAACTAGCCTGGGAACCCAGCGTTGCCCTGGTTACTCGTAGTTACCCCGCCGTTTACCCGCACATGTTCGTACATTACGATTTTAGTTATTTCTCCCGATAATGGTCGACCCACTCAACTTAGAACCTTAAAACCAAGCTAAGAACATTCTCATGATTCTCTCGATTTACCCAATCAAAATTTGAGGCAAATCGGTCAAGGCGTTCTTGAGTTATGATCGGACAAACAGACAAACAGACAGGCAGAAAAAAAGAGATTACAACGTTATATATGAAGAGAATACATTGCCTGCAATAGGAGACCGGGGTTTGCTTGTTTCTCTTGGTGATATATCCTGTAAATATTCTAGGTTTGGAATATTAAATGTATACGACATTAGATAAAAATAATGATTAAAAAGCATTCATTTTACTTTATTTTTTTATTCAATTGTTAATAAGTATATGTAAAGGGACTGTACACGTAATTTCAACTGACCCTCTATGCGCAAAGATGGCGATGCTCAATTTGCAACCTTAAACCAGAAAATGTTAAAGATACCTTCGTCCTTCTAACTTGAAAAATGTTTATTTCTATGACTTTTTCCATTGCTTCTTTATAATCAAGAAATGCACAAGTCACTTTCCCAGAGAAACCGCAAATGGAAATAAACAATTTAAAGAGACAAAAATATTGACATATGCATTCATATACTTCAGCAGACAAAGCTTTTATGGGTACTGTTGTGAATCAGAAATTGCAATCTTTGCTTGAGGAGTTACTTGAATTTACGCTCAGAGCCAGAAGCAATGATGTTTTTTGTCGGAGTTAGTTTATAAGAAATTGGAGAACAGAAAACTATTTTGAACAAATTTAGATTTTT
>NW_019402188.1:102543-112369 GCF_000591075.1 Eurytemora carolleeae
TATTATTAAAGGGACTATAAGTGATATATCCTGTATTGCAATACCTGGGCTACATTTCCCTCTGCAATATTATTATTAAAGGGACTATAAGTGATATATCCTGTATTGCAATACCTGGGCTAGATTTCCCTCTGCAATATTATTATTAAAGGGACTGTAAGTGTAATTGCGTGTGACCCATACACCATTCATTTACAACGGTACACTTAAAAGCTTGTGTGATCAAGAAATAATTGATGATTGATATCAATGTTTATAATTTTAAAAACTGATTATTTTAAATTGTGGACTCTCTACAAAAGTAACTTGCGCATTTCTACTACAAGAAAGCACATAGGAAGGATCAGAATTATACACTTTTAAACTTATATAGAACAACAACAACAATATCTTTCACATTTTATATCAGGGTAAGAATGTATCTTTGCTTGAAATATGGAGGGTCATATAGAACGCTCACAATCCCTATTTATGAATAAAAAAAATTGTAAAAGAATAGAATTTTTGCCACAAACTTAAATTTTCGAATTCCAATATCTCAGCGACCTGATGTTGCTAACCTTTGATATTTCAAACTTAGATAATTTGAGCTAACAAAATTCATAATTTGAAATATTTAAGGTCTACGACATTTGGTTGCGACAATATAAGGATTAGAAAATCAGAGTTTGTGGCAAAGACTCAATTCCTTTAGCATTAAGAAAATAACATAGTGTCTGGAAATCACGCGTACGTATCCAATAAGTTATTTTTGGATAAGATATATGCATTTAAGATACCAAAATTATATTAGGATATTTTAACATTATTATCTTACCTATTTTCCATATTTACTTTTTTCTTTACAACTTTCCTTTTAGCACATTTTTTCTTCTCCTTCTCCTAAAACAATTATAAAGATGAAATCTTTTATTTGTTTTATTTGATAATTAATGAACATAAAACATTTCTGGATTAATTATAATTTGAACCGTCTTTTGACCAACATAACAGACCTATGAATCCACCAACAGAGGGAGGTTAAGTTACTTAACGCTCCTTGGGGCAGTTAAGTAAAATAACCATCCGTTAAGCGAAGTTTGTATTAATAAATTCGCGCATTACTATCTTAAATTACGATAAAATTGTGTACAACAACTCGATTAATACAAATTTCTAATTAATTTTACTTGGAATAGTAAAGTTCTCTTAACTTCCCTGTAAAGTTGCTAGACATAATTAATAACATTTTTTTGAGCAGAGTAAATTTTGATAATTGGCTAGACAAGGGATGAATTAGATACCGAAACGTATGCAAAATATCATAGAGCCATTTTGTATAGTGAAAACCAGAAAACCGACTAGAGCCATTTTGCATAGTGAAAACCAGAAAACCGACTAGAGCCATTTGTGTAGTGAAAACCAGAAAACCGACTTTAGAGTCAAGTAATCATTTTAACCAGTCAAATAAACATGCAGACACAACAACTGTGTAGTGTAAACAGACCCGATTAACTTAATAAGTGATTTCATAACTATTAACCATCAAATAAATACACTTCAATTTTGCTAGTTGTTTTTGAAGAAGCTACTATATTTCTGATTTAAAATTTTCTATAAATGCTACCTTTCGTTTTTCAGGATGCAGGGTTAACGGCCCAAATCCAGGTTGAGCACCTGAAAACAATATTATAATCATTAAGAATGTAGATTGATCAAATGTTTGAAACATTATAACCCATGGCTTTGAAACAAGTCTTTTCAGTTAACGGGTCCTACTGCAAAAAGGGGTCGACTAAAGCACTGACTCACAGAAATCTAAAAGTTTCAAGCTTTCACGCAAACATTAATAAAAGTTTATCCAAGACAACTAAAACATGAACGCATCCCTCCAACAGTAATTTTTTTTCGATATTTTAATAATATTGATTTTGTAATATTCATAGGTTTGCATGTTTTAGTGCGGAGAGATTAAATATAAGAAAATTAGAGTTAAAAGAGAGTAAATCTTTTATTCTTACAGGTTGAACTGCTTGCACAAGAGAAGAGGTTGAACTACAGAGGTGCCCGCAACGTATGAAACTGTAAAGACGACCGAAAACGATCCCAAGGTTAAATTATCTATTCTGCCTTAGATATAGTAATCAAATGGCAAAGAAACAAATATGTTTACAGTTGAAGGAAATTGTCAATATAAGGAAACAGACAGTTAAGATTTTGTACAATCGTCTATGAAGTATGATCTTCTGTGGGTAACCATGTACGTCTTTGCGGTAAAGTTTTTTATTTTTTATCATGGTCATACGATGTCATATGTATAATTAATATCCCGGAATAAATAAACTCTAAAAATAATATTTCTCTGTCATGAAAAAAATGATTATATACAGGGTTGGGTTGCCCTCAAGGAAGAGAAAAGACGACCTGAAACTTATACATATATAATATAATATATAAATATTACTGCCTTGAATATAATATTATAAATGATTCGACAAAGAAGGAAAGAAGTTTAATTACAGTTGCATGAAATCATAAATATAAGGAAACAGACAGTTCAAATTTGGTAATGTCGTCTCTGAAGTCTCATCGTTTGTGAGTAATCTATTCAAATACGTTAGACTAAAATGAAAGGGAAAAAAATATAATTTCCCCCGCTTCCTTGTTCTATGTTATCAATTCTGCAATTTTCAATCAACTTTTTAAAATATATCTTTGCAGTTCAGAAAAAGTTTTTTATTAAAACATCAGAAATTCTTATTCTTTATTATCAATAACTTTACTACTGGATAAAAAAAATAACAACTTTGGATTAAAAGACTTTTTTTGTAGTACACACTTCTTTGATTTTTCCCTCATGTTTTTGGTCAAAGAAATTAGGACTTTTTTGAAAATGCTTTTTTTAATTTTGTTACTAAAAATGTTTACCTGTAATTATGTTACTAAAAATGTCTACCTGTAATTATGTTACTAAAAATGTCTACCTGTAATTATGTTACTAAAAATGTCTACCTGTAATTGATTCCAGAACTTCTTGGATGAATTTCATCAAAATAATTTCTTGAGTTTCCACCTTTAACTGATCTGCTTGATTTTCAATAAAAATATTAGAACATTATTTTCAGTTTTTACCAAAATACCATAAATTCCAGAAAACAATGGATTAGGAAGACGGGTTTAGACTTTAGAAAGACTTATGAACATGAGACACAGTGTAAACTGGCTCATTTTACTTAATAACTGATCTATTAAGTCACTTATATAACTTTTTGCTTTACCATCAAATACGCTTAGATATTGCTACGATGTCGTCTTCCTATTCCACAGCTTTCTGGTTATACTCAATGAGGTTATAACTATGTTAATTCATAATAATTTTTGAATCTAATTTATGCTCTTATTTTTATTCCTATTAGTAATAAAAGTCTGCCTTTGAGTTCTTGAAGAAACTCCGAGGACATTTTTCTGAATATTGATTCATATATATAAATAAATTCATCTTTACAACAAAGAAAAGAAATTATTTTTTTTAATAAAAATTGTTTTTTTATTATAAATTTTTTTTCAAATTTTCAATTTATTTTTGACGCAAGGATGGAACTTTCAATTATCAAAAAGTGACTCCATGGTTTCTCCCTTTTACAGGAAATACACTTTTTCGCTTTTCTTCTTAGACTATTTTTTTTTATTTTGCAAGAAATATTAGTAAAATGGCCAGAATTTCTCACTTTGAAAAAAAAGACAGATTCTCTGTTTATGGTACTTATTATTGGACCTACACTGCTTTTGAAAATAAAAAATAATTTTGAGCAAAAAAAACATTACAATTTATCAATAGATATTAGATTATTAATTCTGAACAGTAAAAAAAGGCTTAAACCGCTTAGGAATATCTTTATAAATTATTTAATATATTATGTTTTATTGCAATTAGAAATGATTACAAATGTACACATTAAAATAAATTTTCCCGTATTTACAAAATGAGTAACACGAACAATTCGCCAGGTTGATATATATGATGTACACTGTACAGTAATAACCAGAAAACCGGAAAACCAGGAAGACGACATTTAAGCAAAAATGAAGTGCATTTTATGTTGTTATACATCAAGTAACTTAACTCGTAAGTTATTTAATCACTTATTAGTGAAATAGGTCTGTTTCCACTGCATACTGTGCCTTTTGTTCATTGGGCCTATTTAAAGTCATAAATTAAGTCTATAAAAGTCGACTTCTTATTCCAGCGTTTTCTGGTTATATCTTCAGTCTGCACATAGCTTTTTCTAAACGCGGAGTTGATAAAAACTTTGCAAATAGTTACAGACCATGCTGCGAAAAGTGGCATGAATTTTTAAGAATGGATCGACTAAAAGTGTCGCAACGCCAAGGCCTTAGTTTTATCTCAAAGAATCATTTGAACTTTTTGTAACCTTGTAAAATTGAAAAAAATGTACATTTGAAAGCACTTGTGCTTAAGAAGTAATTAGCAAAATTCTCATCAATTTTTGCTTGTGAGCTTGCAACCTTTGAATCACAGCATATTTGACTTTGTAAAACCTAAGGGTAATGTTCATTCTGTATATAAATCTTAATAAGATAAATAAAAATAGCGATAACAGAATTTCCTCTTATTATTCAGAAAAGCAATTGGATAAGATCTATAATTTACAATCTGAAGTTTCATCCCTAATGAATTTTCGTTAAACCTCACAACTTATTTGCTTAAAGTGATAAAATAGGCGTAATTGGGCTATTTTTTAGAAATTGGTGCAAAAAGAGCTGGGTACCGCTTAATTCTACTTTTTAAGATTTTCTAAGATTTTAATTACTTTAATGAGATCTCAAAAATCTAAGAAGTCTTATAAATGGTTCATTTTTTTATTTCTTATCAGAAGATATGACTGTAAATATAAAATCTAATTTATCAACTAAACAAGTTGGACCTTGCTTGAATCCAGGAAGCCCAAACTTTCCAATAGAAATGGCTTACATTTTTCGGTATGTATGTAATTCAAAGAAAATAATAAAATCTCGTTGTAACTTGTAAGTGACCTTCTACAGATGAAATATACTCCTACAAAAGTCGAGGTTTTGAGTTTAAGGTCGTTCTGAAAGTTTCATTCTTTATGAATATCCTTGTATAAAACATGGTTTTACTATTCCTACTTGAGACGTCAATCCAATACTGATTGAACTCAGACATGCTTTGTTTAGTCAAGGATTTACAGAAAGAACTAAAAATAAAGTTAAACAATCTATATATACAGACTTTTCTTGTCTGTCTTTTCAATTGCTGTGCTGTGCATGCTGTGTTGTTGTTTCTAAACGGCATGCTGTGATGTGCATGCTGTGCTGTTGTTTCTAGACTACATGCTATACTGTTGTTTCTAGACTGCATGCTGTGCTGTTAATTCTAGACTGGGTGTTCTATTGTTGTTTCTAGACTGCATGCTGTGCTGTTGTTTCTAGAATACATGCTATACTGTTGTTTCTAGACTGCATGCTCTGCTGTTGTTTCTAGACTACATGCTATACTGTTGTTTCTAGACTGCATGCTCTGCTGTTGCTACGTTGTTCGAGACTGCATGCTGTATTTATGCTTCAAGACTCTGCATGCTATACTGTTGTTTCTAGACTGCATGCTCTGCTGTTGTTTCTAGACTACATGCTATACTGTTGTTTCTAGACTGCATGCTCTGCTGTTGTTTCTATACTACATGCTATACTGTTGTTTCTAGACTGCATGCTGTGTTGTAAATTCTAGATTGGTTGTTCTGTTGTTTTTTCTAGACTGCATGCTCTAAATTTGTCTCTAAACTGCATGCTCTCCGTTGTTTCTAGACTGCATGCTGTGCTGCTGTTTCTAGGCTGCATGCTATACTGTTTTTTCTAGAATGCATGCTGTGCTGTTAATTCTAGACTGCATGCTCTGATGTTTTTTCTAGACTGCATGCTATGATGTTTTTTACTAAAATGCATGCTATGTTGTTGTTTCAATAATGTGTGCTGTGCTACGTTGTTCGAGACTGCATGCTGTATTTATGCTTCAAGACTCTGCATGTTATACTGTTGTTTCTAAACTGCATGCTTTGCTGTTATTTCTAGACTGCGTGCTATACTGTTGTTTCGAGACTGTATGCTGTACTGTTGATCTTAGACTGTATGGTGTGCCGAAGATTCAATACAGGATGCTTTACTATTTCTCAGAGAAGGCATGACGTGCTGTTGAATTGACTTCTAAAACAGTGCTGTTGTTTTGAGACTGCATGCTGTGAGCTGTTGTTTTAAGACTGCATGCAGTGCATTCCTGTCTTGAATTTCTGTAGAATAATTCCTGAGAAGAACATTTTCCGATATAGATTTTAGTAGATTTCAGACAACAAGTTGTGTAACCGTTGTAAACAGGGGAATTCATTCAGGAGGGGTGGGGTGGTGGTGAACGTATAAAATGCCTTTTTTGTTGTTGAAAAAAGTAGTATTTTTTGTAAACTTAGGTAAAAAGCTAGTAAACAACCATTTTTCTTGAAAAAATATTAGAATTTAATGAAAAATACGCTAAAAAAACAACAAATTTTACAAAAATTAGCATTTAAAAATTCTTTAAACTACCTCTTTTTTTCTTTTTTAATTTATATTTCTTCAAGAGTGTTAGTAGTCAGGGTAGTGGGAAGTTAAAACAGAAATTAATTGATTAAATGATAATTAATATTTAGATTTTAAAAAGTGCGTGGTATAGTGAAGGTAATATAGTGGGATATTGAAAAAAAAACTGATGTTGATATGTAGATTTAATTAAATCATTAATTAAAAATTAAAATATGTAACTTTTTATTCCATTCTAATTAGGTTAGATGACTTGATTTGTGGAGATTTCAAAGATTTCCTTCCAAACTGATATTTGTAGAAATGAAATTCTAAAATGTCGTCGTTTCTGTCAGATTTTTTAATATTAATTGTCCGTCAAATTTAAAAGCGCGGGAAACTCAAAATGAAAACTTGTGAAACAGCGGCGGGGCGTATTTAAGAATTTGTCCAGGGGTGGGGGCTTAAATTATTTTCTCTTTCCAGGGGGGGGGTGCTCAGCACCCGTTGGGGCCTGAATAGTAATACGCCTCTGAGCGGCAGCCATGATAAAATGAACCAAATAGATTATCAAGTACAATAGGTGGCAACAGAGAAATTGATCAATTATACACGACGTCACTTAAGTGTAAATATAACAAGGAAAACGAAATTTTCTCACTTTAGTTGACATTTTTTTCAAGATTAAGTAAAAAGTGTGAAAACAGAAAATAAAGAACACAAAAAATTGCACTTAATTTACTGTAAGATAAGCACTTTATTCCAAAATTATTACTATTATTAATAATGTTGTCGGACACAAAAACTGAATTGACACTAATGACGTATACAGCTGTACCGAGAGTGTACAAACTCTACATTGCCATCTATTGTACTAGAATCTATTTGATATGGACGTATCACAATTATTGTAGAGTACAGTACATGCATAACTCTTTATACTAATTAATTGAATTGCTATATGTAAGGTAAAATTAAAAATGTATGTCCATACAAAAGAGTGTATAATGTATGTATTATTTATGGTGTAGATAACGTCTTATCAAATAGTCATATCTTTAATCTTATTTAAGTGAATTCAGAGTACAGGCTTTATGTTAAGTGACCCTTCATTTATAGATGGAAATAAATAGCTTCAGAGACGACTGTACGGAATTTTTACTGTCTGTTTCCTTATATTTAGAATTTTATGATTCCCTTTGCAAATGCCAAATTGTTTGATTCTTTGCCAAATCATTAAACTTAAAGGGAGTGTTCGCGAAAAATGAAAAGGGGTATGTAGGCTTACGTCGAAATATTTTTGATGATAAATGCTACTAATCTTAATTCTATCTGTTGCATCTATAAGGAGAAAATTGTTAAAAACAACTCATAGAACGTAGCGTCCAAACAAATTCAGAAAGTTGACTCGGATCGTAAAAAAATTAATTTGATTCCAATTATAATCATTTAGATATTACAACTTATAATCATTGATTTTCTTTCGACGCATTCGTATAAAGTTGATATTTCAAAACGTTTTTGATTTGTTTGTTTTTGTTTCACTAATTATGTGAAATGAGTCTCTTTTCACTGCACAATTGCTGTGCCTCATGTTCATTGGATATATATATATTATTTAAAGTGATATCTTGAGTTTTAAAGTCGATTTTCTATTCCAGAGTTTTTTGGTTATCACTGTATTATTATTAATAATGTTTGAAAATATTAATTAATAATTGGTTTTATCTCAATAAATCAATATTTGTCTAATTATTTAAATTATATATATCTCTGATTAGTCGTAAACCATCATCTACATCTGTCTGTTTGTCAAAACGTCAAAACGGCAGAACCGATCGGGCCCAAATTTTTTGTGGGACATCACGTGACCACAGGGAAGGTTTATGAATGATAAACTTTTTTTTAAAAATGTGTTTTAAAGATTTTTAATTTTGTAAAAAAATTTGAATTCTTAAAAAATCCGCGAATTTTTTTTAAAAATCCGCAAAATATTTTTCTTCTTTGTTTTAAAATGTAAACAAAAAGAACATGTTCACAATTTAAATAGAAGATGGGCGCGAAGCGCCCTTAAAGCCTAGTCTATATATAAATTTAGCTTGTCTGTCTGGGTGTCTGTTTGTTTGTATCCAATAAACGTCAAAACGGCTAAACCGACCGGGCCCAAATTTTGTGTGGAACCTCACGTGACCCCAGGGAAGGTTCATGAATGATCAAAATTTTAAAAATTTGTGTTAAAAGTTTTTTATTTTTGTAAAATTTGGAAAATGCACGAAAAAATATTTTGAAATCCGCAAACTTTTTCTTTTTTGTTTTATGCTGTACAAAGAGAAGATGCTCACAGATAAAGCCACAATTAAAAGTTTAAATAGAAGATGGGCGCGAAGCGCCCTAAAATCCTAGTATAATGAAAATGCGCTAAAAATACTGCATTTAAAACGATTGAATTTAATTATATATGTTCATAATTTCAGAAGGACCTGACCTGAAAACTCATGGTTAAGATATTAATAAAGTTTTTTATTTTGTTTTCTCGCATGAGCAGCCTGAAAGTTTTATAAAAAAAATGACACATTTTTAAATCCTTTCGTCGAAGCTGACGATTATATATATGTCTTTAGACGAAGTAAATAGTATTTGAGAATTCAATTTTAAAAAAGTTTTTAATCAATTCGCGCCGAGGGGCGTGTTTTTAGCTTTGGTATTTTGTAACGCCTATTCAACTAAATTTTCCGATTTCGTTGTAAGCGGCGATAAAACGCTGGCCATTAGAATTCAAAATGGGTATTATTGTCATCGTAAAACTTGGGTTTTTGCTGGTTTATGTGTGTATTCAGCTAGTAAAATTGTTCCAAATCATAATAAAATCAGGACACCAGTTCAAATCAACAGTTTTTCTTCAATTTAACAGTTCCCAAATTGTAAGCACTATTGCGGCGCGGGAATAAAAACGGAAAAAGGGTTTAATCGCTATAAACAGATATAAAATATAAACAGGGGTTAAAAACAATTATAAACTATTTTATTTTCATATTTAATCTAAAATATATAATTTGGTCAAAATTTTGTTGTAATAAATATAATTTATATTTGCCCCTGGTTGAATGGGATAAATTGCGTGCACTCCCTTCTTATTGTATTCTAATATTATTGGGATACGGACTAATAGAAAACACTGATATCATAGATAACAGTTATAGATAGATAGATAGAAAGATAGATAGATAGATAGATAGATAGATAGATAGATTGATAGATAGAT
>NW_019402188.1:113194-124041 GCF_000591075.1 Eurytemora carolleeae
TTAATCAATTCCCTTACTCATTTACCCCTCACTACCCATATAACCGTTCTTTTCTCTTCTTCGAAAAACCTCTATTTTCACTTTGGTAAAAAAAATTTCATAGATTTTTAAAACAAATTCAGCTCATATTTATTTTTGGGCCTACAGAGGACACACTGAATCGCTGAAATTTACAAGTACAGAACTAGATTATGAGACAAACATGGACTGAAGGACCACTTGGACTACATAACTACAATACAGAATCATAGGACTACAGGACTACACTACAGAATCATAGGACTACAGGACTACAGTACAGAATCATAGGACTATAGGACTACATTACAGAATCATAGGACTATAGGACTACAGTACAGAACTAGATTATGAGACAACCATGGACAGAAAGACCACTTGAACTACATAACTACACTACAGAATCATAGGACTACAGGACTACAGTACAGAATAATAGGACTGTAACAGGACGGGACCAATTGTGTGTGGCAACTCACATGGTCCCGAGGAAGATTTATATAGAATCAAATTCTAAAAATGTTGCCCCAAAAAAATGTTGAAATTTATTATTTTTGAAAATGCGTCAATTTAACCTCCGCGAAATATGATTTACAAAGAAGAAGCTTGAAGACTAAAGATTAACATATCTGAATGTTTTACTAGAAAAGGGGCGTAAAGTGATTTGAAAGTTTTACTAGAAAAGGGGCGTAAAGTGATCTGAAAGTTTACTAGAAAAGGGGCGTAAAGTGATCTGAAAGTTTTACAAGAAAAGCTGGGGCGTAAAGTGATCTGAATGTTTTACTAGAAAAGCTGGGGCGTAAAGTGATCTGAAAGTTTTACAAGAAAAGCTGGGGCGTAAAGTGATCTGAATGTTTTACAAGAAAAGCTGGGGCGTAAAGTGATCTGAAAGTTTTACTAGAAAAGCTGGGGCGTAAAGTGATCTGAATGTTTTACAAGAAAAGCTGGGGCGTAAAGTGATCTGAAAGTTTACTAGAAAAGCTGGGGCGTATAAAGTGATCTGAATGTTTTACTAGAAAAGGGGCGTAAAGTGATCTGAAAGTTTACTAGAAAAGGGGCGTAAAGTGATCTGAATGTTTTACAAGAAAAGCTGGGGCGTAAAGTGATCTGAAAGTTTACTAGAAAAGCTGGGGCGTAAAGTGATCTGAAAGTTTTACTAGAAAAGCTGGGGCGTAAAGTGATCTGAAAGTTTACAAGAAAAGCTGGGGCGTAAAGTGATCTGAAAGTTTTACTAGAAAAGGGGCGTAAAGTGATCTGAAAGTTTTACTACATAGAAAAGCTGGGGCGTAAAGTGATCTGAAAGTTTACAAGAAAAGCTGGGGCGTAAAGTGATCTGAAAGTTTACTAGAAAAGGGGCGTAAAGTGATCTGAAAGTTTTACAAGAAAAGCTGGGGCGTAAAGTGATCTGAAAGTTTACTAGAAAAGGGGCGTAAAGTGATCTGAAAGTTTTACTAGAAAAGCTGGGGCGTAAAGTGATCTGAAAGTTTTACTAGAAAAGCTGGGGCGTAAAGTGATCTGAAAGTGTACTAGAAAAGGGGCGTAAAGTGATCTGAAAGTTTTACTAGAAAAGCTGGGGCGTAAAGTGATCTGAAAGTTTTACTAGAAAAGGGGCGTAAAGTGATCTGAAAGTTTTACAAGAAAAGCTGGGGCGTAAAGTGATCTGAATGTTTTACTAGAAAAGCTGGGGCATAAAGTGATCTGAAAGTTTTACAAGAAAAGCTGGGGCGTAAAGTGATCTGAAAGTTTTACAAGAAAAGCTGGGACGTAAAGTGATCTGAAAGTTTACTAGAAAAGCTGGGGCGTAAAGTGATCTGAAAGTTTTACTAGAAAAGCTGGGGCGTAAAGTGATCAGAAAGTTTACAAGAAAAGCTGGGGCGTAAAGTGATCTGAAAGTGTACTAGAAAAGGGGCGTAAAGTGATCTGAAAGTTTTACTAGAAAAGCTGGGGCGTAACGCTCTTTACCCGCCCCTTTGCGTTAGAAGACCCGCCCCCTGTCATCGAATTTTTTTGTTGCATTTATCATGTTTTACCACATTTTGAGAAAACTCGGCAATATAACAACTTTACAAACAGCAAACATTAGCTTTACAGAGTTTTATATAAAAGGGAAAAAATTAAGGAAAGAAAAAAAAAATAAAAAAGATGGGTGATTTAGGGAATGATTATTATATAATTTTTAAAACACATTTCGGCTTTTTCTTTCTTCGTTTGGCCCTTACTTTTCTTAATTGTTTCTCAATTTCTTACTTTTAAATAAATGAAAACTGATTTAATATTCAAAAGAGCTAAGCTCATCACATCTCCCATTGTCCTCAATTGTTCGATCAATGTCAGATCAAGTTTGAATAACGCTTGATCAAGTTAGATCAATGTTTGATCAGGTTTGATCAATGCTTGATCAGGTTTGATCACTGATTGATCAGGCTTGATCATTGCTTGATCAAGTTTAATCAATGCTTGATCAGGTTTATTCAATGGTTGATCAGGTTTAATCAATGGTTGATCAGGTTTATTCAATGGTTGATTAATTTGATCAATCTTTGATCAGGTTTGATCAATGTTTGATCCAGTTTGATCAATGCTTGATAAGGCTTGATCAATGGTTGATAAGGTTTGATAAATGCTTGATGAGGATTAATCAATGCTTGATCAGGTTTGATCAATACTTGATCAGGTTTGATCAATGCTTGATAAGGCTTGATCAATGTTTGATCCGGTTTGATCAATGATTGATAAGACTTGATCAATGCTTGATCAGGTTTAATCAATGCTTGATCAGGTTTGATCAATGCTTGATCATGCTTGATCAATTATTGATTAATTTGATCAATGTTTGATCCGGTTTGATCAATGCTTGATAAGACTTGATCAATGCTTGATAAGGCTTGATCAATGCTTGATAAGGCTTGATCAATGCTTGATAAGTCTTGATCAATGCTTGATCAGGTTTGATCAATGCTTGATCAGGTTTGATCAATTCTTGATCAGGTTTGAGCAATACTTGATCAGGTTTGATAAATTCTTGATTAGGTTTGATCAATTCTTGATCAGGTTTGATCAATGCTTGATCAGGTTTGATGAAATGGAGATGACACTTCAGAAAGCATTTGACCTACTTGCACATAATTGATTTCTTCAGGGACTATATTCGAATTTGCGGGTTCGCTGAACCAAGCCTAACACCGGTTTAGATTTAAAACACCAATTCAAGTCCTTCCGGATTCTTTTAATTTGAATCGATATGGTTCCATTTTGAATCGGCAATAGGTAGTTCAGCGAAGCAGCTCAAATTCATTATATTAGGTACCAGATTCTTTTTCTAAGTAAACCTCAATTAAACTTTAAATGTCACGGAAACCAATTATTTTATCATTTTTGTTTCTCGATCGCTCTCCTATTTCTACCTCTTCCCGCTCTCTTATTTCTACCCACCTCTCCCCCGCACCCCCCTTCTACTCTACTAATTTGAATACTGCGGCATAGAGTAAAACTAATCTGAAAATGTCGTTACAACTTACAACGCAACAAGTTTTTTGGGATTAATTTTTTCCAAAATTCTACTTTAGAAAATCATGTAGAAAATTACATAAAAAGACCTAAACGTCTAAAAAGATATTTTTCCCGTGACTGGGTTTTCATCATCAAAGCTAGGCCCTTGGATAATAATTGGGTAGGGATGTTAGATATGTTTTATACTTTTTATATAATTTCTCTCAAAACAGAGATTACACTGTTAAACATCTGCCCCTCTCTACACACTGTACTACTCAATCATACCCTCATATATTCATCCTTATACATTCATTTATTAATTTATTCATCCTTATACATTCATTTATTAATTCATTCATCCTTATACATTCATTTATTTATTTATTCATCCTTATACATTTATTCATTTATTAATTTATTCATCCTTATACATTCATTTATTTATTAATGTATTCATCCTTTTCATTCATAAACTAAGTCAAAAGTTCATTTAGAATTTTCACCCGTAATAAAGTATTCGCAAGGTGTAACAAGAAAATATTTAAATTTAAACAAAAATGTATCTAATAAATGTACGCTTTTCTTTTTCTATTTTTTTAATCGATAAATCTTTGAAATTTACAATATCGAACCGAAAATTCTTTAAACATTTAAGTAATTCAAATTAAAGTTTTTTCTCTATATTTTTTGAATTTTCAAAACCTTCAAAATTGTGGCAGTCTGCACACAGCCTTGGCTCAATAATTAACTTATAATTCAAACCTTGTTCGATTATGAACGCTGTCCCCAACCATAGCTATAAATTATATTAAAAAACGGTCTCCCCCCCCTTCCTCCCCTCTGACCCCTTTTCACTTTTGTTTTCATATTTCGCGCCCTCTCTCTCATTCCCTGCTTTACAACTTTGTTATTTTTTCAACACAAAGAAGATTTCATTTTCGCTACAAGGTCGTGTATTAAAAAAGTCAAAATCTTTTTTTCGATGAAATTTACGATCTTGGGCTCAATAAAGCCAAATCAGGGGCAACACATAAATGGTCAATAAGGGAAAAAGGGGAGTGAGTTGAAATAATATTTTATTTTTAGCCCCAGTCTGTGTCCCATGTTTATACCCCTGGATTGATATAATGACTTTATATAATATATAGAGCATAGAAACCTTTAGTGTGTAGATTGTGTACACTAGAGTTTACGTACTTATCCTAAATTTATGTGGGAGAATTATAGACATAGAGACTTAGATACCTAGAACTTAAAGTCCTAGATACCTAGAGATATAGAGTCGACCCAAAGTCAACCTAGAGACCTAGATATTTTAAAAACCTGGAGTTCTAGATACTACGATATTTAAAAGTTACAGATGCCTAAATACCTACACCCAAGAGACCTATGGATATCTGTAGACCTAGAGACCTAGATACCTAGACACCTGGAGACTTAGACAAGAGGAGACCTGAGACCTAGATGCCTAGAGACCTAGATGCCTAGAGACCTAGATGCCTGGAGACCTAGATACCTAGAGATCTAAATGCCTAGAGACCTAGATGCTTAGAGACCTAGATGCCTAGAGACCTAGAGTCCTAGAGACCTAGATGCCTAGAGACCTAGATGCCTAGAGACCTAAATGCTTAGAGACCTAGATGCCTAGAGACCTAGATGCCTGGAGACCTAGATGCCTAGAGACCTAGATACATAGAGACCTAGATGCCCAGAGACCTAAATGCTTAGAGATCTCGATGCCTAGAGACCTAGATGATTAGAGACCTTGATGAATAGAGACCTAGATGCTTAGAGATCTAGATGCCTAGAGACCTAGATGAATAGAGATCTAGATGCCTAGAGACCTAGATGAATAGAAACCTAGAGGCCTAGAGACCTAGATGCCTAGAGACCTAGATGAATAGAGACCTAGATGCCTAGAGACCTTGAATTCTGGAGACAAATACATAGATACCCATATACCTAGATATCTGTCCAAGAGACCTAGAGTCCAAGAGACTTAGAAGCATGGAGACCTAGAGTTCCAAATATCTAGATGCCTATGGATACCAAGAATACGTAGACTTCTAAGTACCCAGTGATCTAGAAACCCGTGGTATATTCCTCTGTCCTGGAGTGATTTATTTACGATATACATAGACCTTGAATCCTGAATGCCTTAATACCTAGAATTATCGATACATATAGTCCTTAAAGACCTAAAATCCTAGAATCCTAGAAGCCTTGCATGTAAAGCCCTTGATATCTAGAGAACTAAGATATATTCAGAGTTCTAAGTATTTAAAACCCTAGAAACCTAGAGATATAGAGAACCTAGATACCGAAAGGTCTATAGATAATAGACAGCTTTTGAATACAGACCTTACCTTATGCCTTTGAGAAAAGTGAAACAATAAGAACTAAGATAATTTATCAGCCGTAATGACACATGAGCCCTTTTCAATTCTGTCATTTTTCGAAGTTCACCCCAAATGCAAAATCCTTCCATTTGTCTCCTTTCCTTTGTATAAATAACAATAGTATTAGTTTGTTTGACTAATAGTTTTTTATTCTTGGACCATTATTCTGATCCTACAGGGTGTCCCAAAAAACATGGGAATTCAGTGACGAATTGTATATCGTCTTTGCTATGAATTGGCATTGTAATACCTAATTTTAAAAGCCAGTATTATTATGTCTGCTAGAGTTTATTTTATGAAAAGGGTAAAAGACTGTAAAGATGTGTCTATAATGTCTCTGCAAGATGAAAAGTGAAGACAGACAAGTTTACTCGTTTGTATACTGCAATTTTCTTGTTTTACTAAGTACAACCGTATGCAGTCAAAACATAAACAAACAAAATGTGAACATAGCAGACGAGATTCTTACAGATTACAGCTTTCTCAGTTGGTATCACTATACTAAACTAGGAATTATTTAAAAAGACGATATCGAATTCGTCACTGAATTCCCATGTTTTTTGGGACACCCTGTAGTTGTTCAACAGCGTGCTGTCCCACGAACGTAATGTTCAACAGCGTGCTGTCCCAAACACGTAATGTTCAACAATGTGCTGTACCACGCACGTAATGTTCAACAATGTGCTGTCCCACGCACGTAATCTTCAACAGTGTGCTGTCCCACGCACGTCATGTTCAACAGCGTGCTGTCCCACGAACGTAATGTTCAACAGCGTGCTGTCCCACGCACGTAATCTTCAACAATGTGCTGTCCCACGCACGTAATCTTCAACAGTGTGCTGTCCCACGCACGTAATGTTCGTTTCATTAAGCGCATTGGTGAGCCCTTAGTATTCTTTATTACCACAATCTATTTAAATATAAGTAATCTTTAGGACACGCCTTCACACCCGGCCCCTCCCTTTTTCTACACTCCCCTCTCCCCCTCCCCCCGTAAAGTTTTCTTTCTCTCTTATTATTATATAACCGCTATGTAATAGCTACAATCAATTTCAGGAAAAAACTGTATTCAGATTCAATGGTCCAAAAATTTCAATTTCAGCTAATATAGATGTGCCCCTCCCCCGCCCCCCCCCCTCAACCTTTCCTGTGTACCCGGCAAACGGAAATGAAAAAATTTGACTGAAAAAATTGCAATGAGGGGTTTGCAGATCAAGGAAGCCTTCAAAAAAAAATATCTTGGCCGAAAATTGCCCGCCAAACGTTAAAAATGATAAATTATTATGAAGTGTCAAAATCTTTTTAAAGAATATTGTATTTTAAAAGGGTCCTTTAATACATTGGGTGGGGGTGTATATGTTTTTTCTCCAAATTTGCCTGAATTTGTTGTAAAGCCAATGATTTATCACCGATCGGCCTGTCTGATAACAAGCCATAGATTCAGGCAGTGCCTTGTTAGCCTGCAGTATTGTGCATCAGAGTGCATCTGTATACACACTGCAATTTATTGCAGTTTTTCAAACGTTTTCATGGATAGGTAACAACGTATTTTGCACGCTCAAAATACATCTCAATATGAGTATACAATGGCAATATGCATACATAGTGCATAGCGTGAAATATTCCAACATATATGTCTAAACATCAAATCAATTTTTTTATGCGATTATGCGATTATCAAATCGAATAATAACGTTGCATTAATTGGCGTATAGTTAGACAGAATGTAGTTTTTAAATAAACTTTATTACAATTAATCTTATTTGTTAACTAAATTTTTTTTTATGTACAGTTACTTGGGAGGTGTATAAAGGGAGACATATTGTACCTTTAATTATGTATTGTGTATTGTGTACGATACCCGAGTATAAATTACACGTTTGTTAAAACAATTTTTAAATATAAAATTAACACACAAATTGAATTACAAAAACAGGGTTCTATTAAAAAGAGCGTGAAAAATATTACAATATATATTTAAAGTAAAATTATTGGTGATCTGGGTCTCTCTTCGGTAAAAATTAAGCTGTATTTAATTGTCAAAAAGTGGATCTGTGTTTGTCAAAAAGTGGATCTGTGTTTGTCAAAAAGTGGAGCTGTGTTTGTCGTAAAGTGGATATGTGTTTGTCAAAAAAAGGATCTGTGTTTGTCAAAAAGTGGAGCTATATTTGTCAAAAAGTGGAGCTGTGTTTGGCCAAAAGTGGAGCTATGTTTGTCAAAAAGTACCCCCTCCCCCTCTAGGGGGGTACTGTAAAAATTGTTCAGAGGTGCTCTTTTTCTTTTGAATAGATATATATGAAAATTTTTAAAATCCAAAAAATATTTTTTGGGACCATTATTCGTCTGCCGCCAAAAAAACGTTATTTTTTTGGCCATTTTCGTTCTTTTTTGATTTTATTTCTTAAACTTTCGATGTTGTTGATTGAGAATGGTGTTTTTGTATCATTATCCCAGACCAAGGGATAAAAGATAAAACCCACTAATTTTGAATACTTTGAAAATTCACAACCTTAGCCCTGCAAACATTTAGTCTCCGACAAACCGATGGCGAACATATAAAGTCCAGAATTATTTACCCGCCAACCTCGCAATCGGCACATAAAGTCGGTAAAAATGTTTGCCGATGGAAGGTGTAGCAAACAGAAGTTTCAGTCATTCGACAAAGAAACTGAGTACTTTCATATTCTAATTTTCCCAAATAAAAATCTGGGGTCTCAATGAAAATCGGCGGGTTTTCAATAAAAGTATGGGGGTCTCCAACGAAAATCTAGGGTCTTCAATAAAAATCTGGGGATCTCTAACAAAAAATCTGGGGTCTCCGTGAGAGGTCTCCACTGTAGGGCTCTACAATGAAAATCTGGGAGTCTCCAATGAAAAGCTGGGGGTCTCCAATGAAAAGCTGGGGTCTCCATGTGAAATTCAAGGGTCTCACCGATCTCACCTCACGTAAGACTAAGAACAACGAGGTGCATCGTGTCTGTTTTTGGAATATTTTCAGTCTATTTTGATTTCTCATAATCCGCCAACTTATAGCGTAAAATACCTTATTTACTTATATATTTAAAATAAATAGCCGCAACAAAATAAAACAAATTATAAAATACGATAAACGTATCAACATTTAATGGGTGAAAAGCTAAGACTTACTAGACTTAAAACCAGAACCTCTCGTTTACTACCCCCTCCCCCCCCTCCCCCGGCCTTTCCCTTTCCTTTCTATGGTTTAGGTTTGTGTTTATTTATCTTTAGATTTATGCATACTGGATAAATAAACATTTTCTTTTATCTAAACAATACTTTTGTGTATAGGGGAGCACTTCAAACCCTTTCATAGCACTTCCGGCACTGAGGGGGGATGAGAGGTATGTTGTAAAAACCCAGATAAATGTTGACATAACCCTTCTCCTATTCTTCTTTTATACTTCTTTTATACTTTTTGTTGCCTTGCAATAACAGAACTAGAGGCTGTCGTTGTAAACTGTATATTCACTTTACTTTATAACAGATATAAACAAGAAGAACAAGAAGAACAAGAAGAACAAGAAGAAAAAGAAGAACAAGAAGAACAAGAAGAACAAGAAGAACAAGAAGAACAAGAAGAACAAGGAGAACAAGAAGAACAAGAAGAACAAGAAGAACAAGAAGAACAAGAAGAACAAGAAGAACAAAAAGAAAAAGAAGAACAAGCAGAACACAAAGAACAAGAAGAACAATAGAACAAGAAGAACGAGATGCACAAGAACAACAAGAAGAACAGAAAGAACAAGAAGATCAAGAAGATTAAGAAGAACAAGAGGAACAAGAAGAAAAAGATGTACAAGAACAACAAGAAGAACAGAAAGAACAAGAAGAACAAGAAGAACAAGAAGAACAAGAAGAACAAGAAGAACAAGAAGAACAAGAAGAACAATAAGAACAAGAAGAACAAGAAGAACAAGAAGAACAAGAAGAACAATAGAAAAAGAAGAACAAGAAGAATACGAAGAACACGAAGAGAAAGAAGAACAGAAAGAACAAGAAGAACAAGAAGAATAAGAAGAACAAAAAGTACAAGAAATACAAGAAAAACAAAAACTAAAAGAACAAACAGAACAAGAAGAAAATTGACAAATAAAACATGGACAAATGGACAAGATAAAGCAGAATCTACAAACTGGGCATAATGGACAATACATGGATTATCCTGCTTTCAGCTGAAGCCAGAGCTGGAAACTTAGGAGAGTTTCGATGAACGAAACTCTCGAGGTTTACTTCTTGAGGCCAATTATGCAGGTTTAAATTTAAGAAATTTTAAACGAAAATAATATTATAAAAGAAATAATATGAAAAAATATTTCTTAATAAAATATTGGTAACTATACAACATTGTCTGACCCAACTCACGAAACTGGGTTTCACATATCGACATAATGCCTTAAGTTTCTGGCTCAGGAGCCACCCAATAATACTTGTCTAATGTACTGTGAATCTATATCCCTGAATTTGTGCAATAATAATAAATAAAATAATAAATCCTGGTATTGTGTGCTAAACCCGTGCAAGCAAACAGGAATACTTTTATGGCGGTTTTTGGTATAATTCATCCTCAAGCTTTTAAACATTTAACCTTTTTAGTTTTACTTTGTAGCAATACTTTCGGGTAATTTAATCTTTTATTTTTATTTTTTTTTTTACTTTTTTTACCTTTTTTAGTTTTTATTGAGGTATTTTCACATTCTTATAACTTTTTTATTTAGTTTTTTAATAATTGATTTTTTTCACAATTTTATTTTCTTGTCATGTTTACTTTTTTTCCTGTTTTTTAGCTTTTTTTTCTTCTTACGAATCTACTAAACAGACTTTTTATTATACGTCGTATCTCTTATTAACGCTGTTTTATAATCCTATTCTACCCCCAACCCCCCTTCATTCTTCTCCCCATCCCTCCCTCCATCGTCT